>NC_138905.1:81961702-82147060 GCF_965231255.1 Vanellus vanellus | reverse complement strand
CATACAATTTGGCCCTCTCTGCTTTCCTGCAAATTCGATCCTCAAAAGCCCCTATTTTTTATTTTCGGCGTCAAAGACAGCAAAAAAAGACAAACGTCCATCTTTTGCTGCCAGAGCAAAGGTGCCAGCGGGGAAAAGTGATGCTGGTCCTCACTGCCTCCTGGAACCCATTTAAATGCCCCACACAATTTGGCCCTCTCTGCTTTCCTGCGCACTCTATCCACAAAAGCACCATTTTTCACTTTCGGCGCCCAACAGAGCAAAAAAAGACAAACGTCCAACTTTTGCTGCAGCAGCACAGGTGCCAGCAGGGAAATGTGATGCTGGTCCTCACTGCCTCCTGGAACCCCTTCAAATGCCCCATACAATTTGGCCCTCTCTGCTTTCCTGCGCACTCTATACTCAAAAGCACCTATTTTTCACTTTCGGGGCCAACAGAGCAAAGAAGTCAACGTCCATCTTTTGCTGCCACAGCAAAGGTGCCAGCGGGGAAAAGGTGATGCTGGTCCTCACTGGCTCCTGGAACCCCTTCAAATGCCCAGACAATTTGGCCCTCTCTGCTTCCTGCAAACTCAATCCTCAAAGCCCCTATTTTTAACTTTCAGCGGCCAAGAGAGCAAAAAAAGACAAACATCCAGCTTTTGCTGCCACAGCAAAGGTGCCAGCGGGAAAAGTGATGCTGGTCCTCACTGCCTCCTGGAACCCCTTCAAATGCCCCACACACTTTGGCCCTCTCTGATTTCCTGAGGACTCTATTCCTCAAAAGCATCTTTTTTCACTTTCAGCGGCCAACAGAGCAAAGAAGTCAACGTCCAGATTTGCTGCAACAGCAAAGGTGCCAGCGGGGAAAGTGATGCTGGTCCTCACTGCCTCCTGGAACCCCTTCAAATGCCCCACACAATTTGGCCCTCTCTGCTTTCCTGCAAACTCGATCCTCAAAAGCAGCTTTTTTCACTTTCGGGGGCCAACACAGCAAAGAAGTCAAACGTCCAGCTTTTGCTGCCACAGCAAAGGTGCCAGCGTGGAAAAGTGATGCTGGTCCTCACTGCCTCCTGGAACTCCTTCAGATGCCCCAGACAATTTGGCCCTCTCTGCTTTCCTGCAAACTCGATCCTCAAAAGCCCCTATTTTTCACTTTCGGCGGCCAAGAGAGCAAAAAAGACGAACGTCCAGCTTTTGCTGCCACAGAAAAGGTGCCAGCAGGGAAAAGTGATGCTGGTCCTCACTGCCTCCTGGAACCCCTTCAAATGCTCCACACAGTTTGGCCCTCCTCTGATTTCCTGAAGACTCTGTCCTCAAAAGCACCTTTTTTCACTTTCGGCGGCCAAACAGAGCAAAGAAGTCAACGTCCAGCTTTTGCTGCCACAGCAAAGGTGCCAGCGGGGAAAAGTGATGCTGGTCCTCACTGCCTCCTGGAACCCCTTCAAATGCCCCAGACAATTTGGCCCTCTCTGCTTTCCTGCGCACTCTATCCTCAAAAGCACCTATTTTTAAACTTTCGGAGGCCAACAAAGCAAAAAAAACAAACGTCCAGCTTTTGGTGCCATAGCAAAGGTGGCAGCAGGGAAAAGTGATGCTGGTCCCTCACTGCCTCCTGGAACTCCTTCAGATGCCCCAGACAATTTGGCCCTCTCTGCTTTCCTGCATACTCTATCCTCAAAAGCCCCTATTTTTCACTTTCAGCGGCCAAGAGAGAAAAAAGTCAAACGTCCAGCTTTGCTGCCACAGCAAAGGTGCCAGCGGGGAAAAGTGATGCTGGTCCTCACTGCCTCCTGGAACCCCTTCAAATGCACCACACACTTTAGCCCTCTCTGATTTCCTGAGGACTCTATCCTCAAAAGCCCCTATTTTTCACTTTCGGCGGCCAACAGAGCAAAGAAGTCAACGTCCAGCTTTTGCTGCCACAGCAAAGGTGCCAGCGGGGAAAAGTGATGCTGGTCCTCACTGCCTCCTGGAACCCCTTCAAATGCCCCATACAATTTGGCCCTCTCTGCTTTCCTGCGCACTCTATCCACAAAAGCACCTTTTTAAATTTCGGCGGCCAACAGAGCAAAAAGGACAAACGTCCACCTTTTGGTGCCACAGCAAAGGTGCCAGCAGGGAAAAGTGATGCTGGTCCTCACTGCCTCCTGGAACCCCTTCAAATGCCCCAGACAATTTGGCCTCTCTGCTTTCCTGCGCACTCTATGCTCAAAAGCAGCTTTTTTCACTTTCGGGGGCCAACAGACCAATGAGGTCAACGTCCAGCTTTTGCAGCAACAGGAAAAGGTGCCAGCGGGGAAAAGTGATGCTGGTCTCACTGCCTCCTGGAACTCCTTCAGATGCCCCAGACAATTTGGCCCTCTCTGCTTTCCTGCGCACTCTATCCTCAAAAGCCCCTATTTTTCACTTTCGGCGGCCAAGAGAGCAAAAAAGACAAACGTCCAGCTTTTACTGCCACAGCACAGTGCCAGCGGGGAAAAGTGATGCTGGTCCTCACTGCCTCCTGGAACCCCTTCAAATGCCCCATACAATTTGGCCCTCTCTGCTTTCCTGCGCACTCTATCCACAAAGCACCTTTTTTAACTTTCGGAGGCCAACAGGGCGAAAAGGACAAACGTCCATCATTTGTTGCCACAGAAAAGGTGCCAGCGGGGAAAAGTGATGCTGGTCCTCACTGCCTCCTGGAACCCCTTCAAATGCCCCACACAATTTGGCACTCTCTGCTTTCCGCCCACTCTATCCTCAAAGGCACCTTTTTTCACTTTCGCCGCTGGTTGGAGCAAAAAGACAAACGTCCAGCTTTTGCTGCCACAGCAAAGGTGCCAGCAGGGAAAAGTGATGCTGGTCCTCACTGCCTCCTGGAACCCCTTCAAATGCCCCATACAATTTGGCCCTCTCTGCTTTCCTGCGCACTCTATCCTAAAAAGCCCCTATTTTTCACTTTCGGCGGCCAACAGAGCAAAGAAGAAAAACGTCCATCTTTTGCTGCCACAGCAAAGGTGCCAGCGGGGAAAAGTGATGCTGGTCCTCACTGCCTCCTGGAACCCCTTCAAATGCCCCCATACAATTTGGCCCTCTCTGCTTTCCTGCGCACTCTATCCACAAAAGCACCTTTTTTAACTTTCGGCGGCCAACAGAGCAAAAAGGACAAACGTCCACCCTTTTGGTGCCACAGCAAAGGTGCCAGCAGGGAAAAGTGATGCTGGTCCTCACTGCCTCCTGGAACCCCTTCAAATGCCCCATACAATTTGGCCCTCTCTGCTTTCCTGCAAACTCAATCCTCAAAAGCCCCTATTTTTAACTTTCAGCGGCCAAGAGAGCAAAAAAGACAAACATCCAGCTTTGCTGCCACAGCAAAGGTGCCAGCGGGGAAAAGTGATGCTGGTCCTCACTGCCTCCTGGAACCCCTTCAAATGCCCCACACACTTTGGCCCTCTCTGATTTCCTGAGGACTCTATCCTCAAAAGCATCTTTTTTCACTTTCAGCGGCCAACAGAGCAAAGAAGTCAACGGTCCAGATTTTGCTGCAACAGCAAAGGTGCCAGCGGGGAAAAGTGATGCTGGTCCTCACTGCCTCCTGGAACCCCTTCAAATGCCCCACACAATTTGGCCCTCTCTGCTTTCCTGCAAACTCGATCCTCAAAAGCAGCTTTTTTCACTTTCGGGGGCCAACACAGCAAAGAAGTCAAACGTCCAGCTTTTGCTGCCACAGCAAAGGTGCCAGCGTGGAAAAGTGATGCTGGTCCTCACTGCCTCCTGGAACTCCTTCAGATGCCCCAGACAATTTGGCCCTCTCTGCTTTCCTGCAAACTCGATCCTCAAAAGCCCCTATTTTTCACTTTCGGCGGCCAAGAGAGCAAAAAAGACGAACGTCCAGCTTTTGCTGCCACAGAAAAGGTGCCAGCGGGGAAAAGTGATGCTGGTCCTCACTGACTCCTGGAACCCCTTCAAATGCTCCACACAGTTTGGCCCTCTCTGATTTCCTGAAGACTCTGTCCTCAAAAGCACCTTTTTTCACTTTCGGCGGCCAACAGAGCAAAGAAGTCAACGTCCAGCTTTGCTGCCACAGCAAAGGTGCCAGCGGGGAAAAGTGATGCTGGTCCTCACTGCCTCCTGGAACCCCTTCAAATGCCCCAGACAATTTGGCCCTCTCTGCTTTCCTGCGCACTCTATCCTCAAAAGCACCTATTTTTAACTTTCGGAGACCAACAAAGCAAAAAAGACAAACGTCCAGCTTTTGGTGCCATAGCAAAGGTGGCAGCAGGGAAAAGTGATGCTGGTCCTCACTGCCTCCTGGAACTCCTTCAGATGCCCCAGACAATTTGGCCCTCTCTGCTTTCTGCGTACTCTATCCTCAAAAGCCCCTATTTTTCACTTTCAGCGGCCAAGAGAGAAAAAAAGTCAAACGTCAGCTTTTGCTGCCACAGCAAAGGTGCCAGCGGGGAAAAGTGATGCTGGTCCTCACTGCCTCCTGGAACCCCTTCAAATGCACCACACACTTTAGCCCTCTCTGATTTCCTGAGGACTCTATCCTCAAAAGCCCCTATTTTTCACTTTCGGCGGCCAACAGAGCAAAGAAGTCAACGTCCAGCTTTTGCTGCCACAGCAAAGGTGCCAGCGGGAAAAGTGATGCTGGTCCTCACTGCCTCCTGGAACCCCTTCAAATGCCCCATACAATTTGGCCCTCTCTGCTTTCCTGCGCACTCTATCCACAAAAGCACCTTTTTTAAATTTCGGCGGCCAACAGAGCAAAAAGGACAAACGTCCACCTTTTGGTGCCACAGCAAAGGTGCCAGCAGGGAAAAGTGATGCTGGTCCTCACTGCCTCCTGGAACCCCTTCAAATGCCCCAGACAATTTGGCCCCTCTCTGCTTTCCTGCGCACTCTATGCTCAAAAGCAGCTTTTTTCACTTTCGGGGGCCAACAGACCAATGAGGTCAACGTCCAGCTTTTGCAGCAACAGGAAAGGTGCCAGCGGGGAAAAGTGATGCTGGTCCTCACTGCCTCCTGGAACTCCTTCAGATGCCCCAGACAATTTGGCCCTCTCTGCTTTCCTGCGCACTCTATCCTCAAAAGCCCCTATTTTTCACTTTCGGCGGCCAAGAGAGCAAAAAAGACAAACGTCCAGCTTTTACTGCCACAGCACAGGTGCCAGCGGGGAAAAGTGATGCTGGTCCTCACTGCCTCCTGGAACCCCTTCAAATGCCCCATACAATTTGGCCCTCTCTGCTTTCCTGCGCACTCTATCCACAAAGCACCTTTTTAACTTTCGGAGGCCAACAGGGCGAAAAGGACAAACGTCCATCATTTGTTGCCACAGAAAAAGTGCCAGCGGGGAAAAGTGATGCTGGTCCTCACTGCCTCCTGGAACCCCTTCAAATGCCCCACACAATTTGGCCCTCTCTGCTTTCCCGCCCACTCTATCCTCAAAAGCACCTTTTTTCACTTTCGCCGCTGGTTGGAGCAAAAAAGACAAACGTCCAGCTTTTGCTGCCACAAGCAAAGGTGCCAGCAGGGAAAAGTGATGCTGGTCCTCACTGCCTCCTGGAACCCCTTCAAATGCCCCATACAATTTGGCCCTCTCTGCTTTCCTGCGCACTCTATCCTAAAAAGCCCCTATTTTTCACTTTCGGCGGCCAACAGAGCAAAGAAAGAAAAACGTCCAGCTTTTGCTGCCACAGCAAATGTGCCAGCGGGGAAAAGTGATGCTGGTCCTCACTGCCTCCTGGAACCCCTTCAAATGCCCCAGACAATTTTGCCCTCTCTGCTTTCCTGCCCACTCTATCCTCAAAAGCAGCTTTTTTCACTTTCGGGGGCCAACAGAGCAAAGAAGTCAACGTCAGCTTTTGCAGCAACAGCAAAGGTGCCAGCAGGGAAAAAATGATGCTGGTCCTCACTGCCCCCTGGAACTCCTTCAGATGCGTCACACAATTTGGCCCTCTCTGCTTTCCTGCGCACTCTATCCTCAAAAGCCCCTATTTTTCACTTTAGGCAGCAAACAGAGCAAAAAAGACAAACGTCCAGCTTTTGCTGCCACAGCAAAGGTGCCAGCGGGGAAAAGTGATGCTGGTCCTCACTGCCTCCTGGAACCCATTAAATGCCCCACACAATTTGGCCCTCTCTGCTTTCCTGCGCACTCTATCCACAAAAGCACCATTTTTCACTTTCGGCGCCCAACAGAGCAAAAAAGACAAACGTCCAACTTTTGCTGCAGCAGCACAGGTGCCAGCAGGGAAATGTGATGCTGGTCCTCACTGCCTCCTGGAACCCCTTCAAATGCCCCATACAATTTGGCCCTCTCTGCTTTCCTGCGCACTCTATACTCAAAAGCACCTATTTTTCACTTTCGGGGGCCAACAGAGCAAAGAAGTAAACGTCCATCTTTTGCTGCCACAGCAAAGGTGCCAGCGGGGAAAAGTGATGCTGGTCCTCACTGGCTCCTGGAACCCCTTCAAATGCCCCAGACAATTTGGCCCTCTCTGCTTTCCTGCAAACTCGATCCTCAAAAGCCCCTATTTTTAACTTTCAGCGGCCAAGAGAGCAAAAAAGACAAACATCCAGCTTTTGCTGCCACAGCAAAGGTGCCAGCGGGGAAAAGTGATGCTGGTCCTCACTGCCTCCTGGAACCCCTTCAAATGCCCCACACACTTTGGCCCTCTCTGATTTCCTGAGGACTCTATCCTCAAAAGCAGCTTTTTTCACTTTCGGCGGCCAACAGAGCAAAGAAGTCAACGTCCAGCTTTTGCTGCCACAGCAAAGGTGGCAGCGGGAAAAGTGATGCTGGTCCTCACTGCCTCCTGGAACCCCTTCAAATGCCCCACACAATTTGGCCCTCTCTGCTTTCCTGCCCACTCTATCCTCAAAAGCACCTTTTTTCACTTTCGGGGGCCACAGAGCAAAGAAGTCAACGTCCAGCTTTTGCAGCAACAGCAAAGGTGCCAGCAGGGAAAAATGATGCTGGTCCTCACTGCCCCTGGAACTCCTTCAGATGCGTCACACAATTTGGCCCTCTCTGCTTTCCTGCGCACTCTATCCTCAAAAGCCCCTATTTTTCACTTTAGGCAGCCAACAGAACAAAAAAGACAAACGTCCAGCTTTTGCTGCCACAGCAAAGGTGCCAGCGGGGAAAAGTGATGCTGGTCCTCACTGCCTCCTGGAACCCATTTAAATGCCCCACACAATTTGGCCCTCTCTGCTTTCCTGCGCACTCTATCCACAAAAGCACCATTTTTCACTTTCGGCGCCCAACAGAGCAAAAAAGACAAACGTCCAACTTTTGCTGCAGCAGCACAGGTGCCAGCAGGGAAATGTGATGCTGGTCCTCACTGCCTCCTGGAACCCCTTCAAATGCCCCATACAATTTGGCCCTCTCTGCTTTCCTGCGCACTCTATACTCAAAAGCACCTATTTTTCACTTTCGGGGGCCAACAGAGCAAAGAAGTCAACGTCCATCTTTTGCTGCCACAGCAAAGGTGCCAGCGGGGAAAAGTGATGCTGGTCCTCACTGGCTCCTGGAACCCCTTCAAATGCCCCAGACAATTTGGCCCTCTCTGCTTTCCTGCAAACTCGATCCTCAAAAGGCCCCTATTTTTAACTTTCAGCGGCCAAGAGAGCAAAAAAGACAAACATCCAGCTTTTGCTGCCACAGCAAAGGTGCCAGCGGGGAAAAGTGATGCTGGTCCTCACTGCCTCCTGGAACCCCTTCAAATGCCCCACACAATTTGGCCCTCTCTGCTTTCCTGCAAACTCGATCCTCAAAAGCAGCTTTTTTCACTTTCGGGGGCCAACACAGCAAAGAAGTCAAACGTCCAGCTTTGCTGCCACAGCAAAGGTGCCAGCGTGGAAAAGTGATGCTGGTCCTCACTGCCTCCTGGAACTCCTTCAGATGCCCCAGACAATTTGGCCCTCTCTGCTTTCTGCGCACTCTATCCTCAAAAGCAGCTTTTTTCACTTTCGGGGGCCAACAGAGCAAAGAAGTCAACGTGCAGCTTTTGCAGCAACAGCAAAGGTGCCAGCGGGGAAAAGTGATGCTGGTCCTCACTGCCTCCTGGAACTCCTTCAGATGCCCCAGACAATTTGGCCCTCTCTGCTTTCCTGCGCACTCTATCCTCAAAAGCCCCTATTTTTCACTTTCGGCGGCCAACAGAGCAAAAAAGACAAACGTCCAGCTTTTGCTGCCACAGCAAAGGTGCCAGCGGGGAAAAGTGATGCTGGTCCTCACTGCCTCCTGGAACCCCTTCAAATGCCCCACACACTTTGGCCCTCTCTGATTTCCTGAGGACTAGATCCTCAAAAGCCCCTATTTTTCACTTTCGGCGGCCAACAGAGCAAAGAAGTCAACGTCCAGCATTTGCAGCAACAGCAAAGGTGCCAACGGGGAAAAGTGATGCTGGTCCTCACTGCCTCCTGGAACCCCTTCAAATGCCCCATACAATTTGGCACTCTCTGCTTTCCTGCTCACTCTATCCTCAAAAACACCTTTTTTCACTTTCGGCAGCCGACAGAGCAAAAAGACAAACGTCCAGCTTTTGCTGCCACAGCAAAAGTGCCAGCGGGGAAAAGTGATGCTGGTCCTCACTGCCTCCTGGAACTCCTTCAGATGCCCCAGACAATTTGGCCCTCTCTGCTTTCCTGCGCACTCGATCCTCAAAAGCTCCTATTTTTCACTTTCGGCGGCCAAGAGAGCAAAAAAGACAAACGTCCAGCTTTTGCTGCCACAGCAAAGGTGGCAGCGGGGAAAAGTGATGCTGGTCCTCACTGCCTCCTGGAACCCCTTCAAATGCCCCACACAATTTGGCCCTCTCTGATTTCCTGAGGACTCGATCCTCAAAAGCCCCTATTTTTCACTTTCGGCGGCCAACAGAGCAAAGAAGTCAACGTCCAGCTTTTGCTGCCACAGCAAAGGTGCCAGCGGGGAAAAGTGATGCTGGTCCTCACTGCCTCCTGGAACCCCTTCAAATGATCCACACAGTTTGGCCCTCTCTGATTTCCTGAAGACTCTGTCCTCAAAAGCACCTTTTTTCACTTTCGGCGGCCAACAGAGCAAAGAAGTCAACGTCCAGCTTTTGCTGCCACAGCAAGGTGCCAGCGGGGAAAAGTGATGCTGGTCCTCACTGCCTCCTGGAACCCCTTCAAATGCCCCAGAAAATTTGGCCCTCTCTGCTTTCCTGCGCACTCTATCCTCAAAAGCACCTATTTTTAACTTTCGGAGGCCAACAAAGCAAAAAAGACAAACGTCCAGCTTTTGGTGCCATAGCAAAGGTGGCAGCAGGGAAAAGTGATGCTGGTCCTCACTGCCTCCTGGAACTCCTTCAGATGCCCCAGACAATTTGGCCCTCTCTGCTTTCCTGCGCACTCTATCCTCAAAAGCCCCTATTTTTCACTTTCGGCGGCCAAGAGAGAAAAAAAGTCAAACGTCCAGCTTTTGCTGCCACAGCAAATGTGCCAGCGGGGAAAAGTGACGCTGGTCCTCACTGCCTCCTGGAACCCCTTCAAATGCACCACACACTTGAGCCCTCTCTGATTTCCTGAGGACTCTATCCTCAAAAGCCCCTATTTTTCACTTTCGGCGGCCAACAGAGCAAAGAAGTCAACGTCCAGCTTTTGCTGCCACAGCAAAGGTGCCAGCGGGGAAAAGTGATGCTGGTCCTCACTGCCTCCTGGAACCCCTTCAAATGCCCCATACAATTTGGCCCTCTCTGCTTTCCTGCGCACTCTATCCACAAAAGCACCTTTTTTAACTTTCGGCGGCCAACAGAGCAAAAAGGACAAACGTCCACCTTTTGGTGCCACAGCAAAGGTGCCAGCAGGGAAAAGTGATGCTGGTCCTCACTGGCCTCCTGGAACCCCTTCAAATGCCCCATACAATTTGGCCCTCTCTGCTTTCCTGCAAATTCGATCCTCAAAAGCCCCTATTTTTTATTTTCGGCGTCAAAGACAGCAAAAAAGACAAACGTCCATCTTTTGCTGCCAGAGCAAAGGTGCCAGCGGGGAAAAGTGATGCTGGTCCTCACTGCCTCCTGGAACCCATTTAAATGCCCCACACAATTTGGCCCTCTCTGCTTTCCTGCGCACTCTATCCACAAAAGCACCATTTTTCACTTTCGGCGCCCAACAGAGCAAAAAAGACAAACGTCCAACTTTTGCTGCAGCAGCACAGGTGCCAGCAGGGAAATGTGATGCTGGTCCTCACTGCCTCCTGGAACCCCTTCAAATGCCCCATACAATTTGGCCCTCTCTGCTTTCCTGCGCACTCTATACTCAAAAGCACCTATTTTTCACTTTCGGGGGCCAACAGAGCAAAGAAGTCAACGTCCATCTTTTGCTGCCACAGCAAAGGTGCCAGCGGGGAAAAGTGATGCTGGTCCTCACTGGCTCCTGGAACCCCTTCAAATGCCCCAGACAATTTGGCCCTCTCTGCTTTCCTGCAAACTCAATCCTCAAAAGCCCCTATTTTTAACTTTCAGCGGCCAAGAGAGCAAAAAGACAAACATCCAGCTTTTGCTGCCACAGCAAAGGTGCCAGCGGGGAAAAGTGATGCTGGTCCTCACTGCCTCCTGGAACCCCTTCAAATGCCCCACACACTTTGGCCCTCTCTGATTTCCTGAGGACTCTATCCTCAAAAGCATCTTTTTTCACTTTCAGCGGCCAACAGAGCAAAGAAGTCAACGTCCAGATTTTGCTGCAACAGCAAAGGTGCCAGCGGGGAAAAGTGATGCTGGTCCTCACTGCCTCCTGGAACCCCTTCAAATGCCCCACACAATTTGGCCCTCTCTGCTTTCCTGCAAACTCGATCCTCAAAAGCAGCTTTTTTCACTTTCGGGGGCCAACACAGCAAAGAAGTCAAACGTCCAGCTTTTGCTGCCACAGCAAAGGTGCCAGCGTGGAAAAGTGATGCTGGTCCTCACTGCCTCCTGGAACCCCTTCAGATGCCCCAGACAATTTGGCCCTCTCTGCTTTCCTGCAAACTCGATCCTCAAAAGCCCCTATTTTTCACTTTCGGCGGCCAAGAGAGCAAAAAAGACGAACGTCCAGCTTTTGCTGCCACAGAAAAGGTGCCAGCGGGGAAAAGTGATGCTGGTCCTCACTGCCTCCTGGAACCCCTTCAAATGCTCCACACAGTTTGGCCCTCTCTGATTTCCTGAAGACTCTGTCCTCAAAAGCACCTTTTTTCACTTTCGGCGGCCAACAGAGCAAAGAAGTCAACGTCCAGCTTTGCTGCCACAGCAAAGGTGCCAGCGGGGAAAAGTGATGCTGGTCCTCACTGCCTCCTGGAACCCCTTCAAATGCCCCAGACAATTTGGCCCTCTCTGCTTTCCTGCGCACTCTATCCTCAAAAGCACCTATTTTTAACTTTCGGAGGCCAACAAAGCAAAAAAGACAAACGTCCAGCTTTTGGTGCCATAGCAAAGGTGGCCAGCAGGAAAAAGTGATGCTGGTCCTCACTGCCTCCTGGAACTCCTTCAGATGCCCCAGACAATTTGGCCCTCTCTGCTTTCCTGCGTACTCTATCCTCAAAAGCCCCTATTTTTCACTTTCAGCGGCCAAGAGAGAAAAAAAGTCAAACGTCCAGCTTTTGCTGCCACAGCAAAGGTGCCAGCGGGGAAAAGTGATGCTGGTCCTCACTGCCTCCTGGAACCCCTTCAAATGCACCACACACTTTAGCCCTCTCTGATTTCCTGAGGACTCTATCCTCAAAAGCCCCTATTTTTCACTTTCGGCGGCCAACAGAGCAAAGAAGTCAACGTCCAGCTTTTGCTGCCACAGCAAAGGTGCCAGCGGGGAAAAGTGATGCTGGTCCTCACTGCCTCCTGGAACCCCTTCAAATGCCCCATACAATTTGGCCCTCTCTGCTTTCCTGCGCACTCTATCCACAAAAGCACCTTTTTTAAATTTCGGCGGCCAACAGAGCAAAAAGGACAAACGTCCACCTTTTGGTGCCACAGCAAAGGTGCCAGCAGGGAAAAGTGATGCTGGTCCTCACTGCCTCCTGGAACCCCTTCAAATGCCCCAGACAATTTGGCCCTCTCTGCTTTCCTGCGCACTCTATGCTCAAAAGCAGCTTTTTTCACTTTCGGGGGCCAACAGACCAATGAGGTCAACGTCCAGCTTTTGCAGCAACAGGAAAGGTGCCAGCGGGGAAAAGTGATGCTGGTCCTCACTGCCTCCTGGAACTCCTTCAGATGCCCCAGACAATTTGGCCCTCTCTGCTTTCCTGCGCACTCTATCCTCAAAAGCCCCTATTTTTCACTTTCGGCGGCCAACAGAGCAAAAAAGACAAACGTCCAGCTTTTGCTGCCACAGCAAAGGTGCCAGCGGGGAAAAGTGATGCTGGTCCTCACTGCCTCCTGGAACCCCTTCAAATGCCCCACACACTTTGGCCCTCTCTGATTTCCTGAGGACTAGATCCTCAAAAGCCCCTATTTTTCACTTTCGGCGGCCAACAGAGCAAAGAAGTCAACGTCCAGCATTTGCAGCAACAGCAAAGGTGCCAACGGGGAAAAGTGATGCTGGTCCTCACTGCCTCCTGGAACCCCTTCAAATGCCCCATACAATTTGGCACTCTCTGCTTTCCTGCTCACTCTATCCTCAAAAACACCTTTTTTCACTTTCGGCAGCCGACAGAGCAAAAAAGACAAACGTCCAGCTTTTGCTGCCACAGCAAAAGTGCCAGCGGGGAAAAGTGATGCTGGTCCTCACTGCCTCCTGGAACTCCTTCAGATGCCCCAGACAATTTGGCCCTCTCTGCTTTCCTGCGCACTCTATCCTCAAAAGCCCCTATTTTTCACTTTCGGCGGCCAAGAGAGAAAAAAAGTCAAACGTCCAGCTTTTGCTGCCACAGCAAATGTGCCAGCGGGGAAAAGTGACGCTGGTCCTCACTGCCTCCTGGAACCCCTTCAAATGCACCACACACTTGAGCCCTCTCTGATTTCCTGAGGACTCTATCCTCAAAAGCCCCTATTTTTCACTTTCGGCGGCCAACAGAGCAAAGAAGTCAACGTCCAGCTTTTGCTGCCACAGCAAAGGTGCCAGCGGGGAAAAGTGATGCTGGTCCTCACTGCCTCCTGGAACCCCTTCAAATGCCCCATACAATTTGGCCCTCTCTGCTTTCCTGCGCACTCTATCCACAAAAGCACCTTTTTTAACTTTCGGCGGCCAACAGAGCAAAAAGGACAAACGTCCACCTTTTGGTGCCACAGCAAAGGTGCCAGCAGGGAAAAGTGATGCTGGTCCTCACTGCCTCCTGGAACCCCTTCAAATGCCCCATACAATTTGGCCCTCTCTGCTTTCCTGCAAATTCGATCCTCAAAAGCCCCTATTTTTTATTTTCGGCGTCAAAGACAGCAAAAAAGACAAACGTCCATCTTTTGCTGCCAGAGCAAAGGTGCCAGCGGGGAAAAGTGATGCTGGTCCTCACTGCCTCCTGGAACCCATTTAAATGCCCCACACAAATTGGCCCTCTCTGCTTTCCTGCGCACTCTATCCACAAAAGCACCATTTTTCACTTTCGGCGCCCAACAGAGCAAAAAAGACAAACGTCCAACTTTTGCTGCAGCAGCACAGGTGCCAGCAGGGAAATGTGATGCTGGTCCTCACTGCCTCCTGGAACCCCTTCAAATGCCCCATACAATTTGGCCCTCTCTGCTTTCCTGCGCACTCTATACTCAAAAGCACCTATTTTTCACTTTCGGGGGCCAACAGAGCAAAGAAGTCAACGTCCATCTTTTGCTGCCACAGCAAAGGTGCCAGCGGGGAAAAGTGATGCTGGTCCTCACTGGCTCCTGGAACCCCTTCAAATGCCCCAGACAATTTGGCCCTCTCTGCTTTCCTGCAAACTCAATCCTCAAAAGCCCCTATTTTTAACTTTCAGCGGCCAAGAGAGCAAAAAAGACAAACATCCAGCTTTTGCTGCCACAGCAAAGGTGCCAGCGGGGAAAAGTGATGCTGGTCCTCACTGCCTCCTGGAACCCCTTCAAATGCCCCACACACTTTGGCCCTCTCTGATTTCCTGAGGACTCTATCCTCAAAAGCATCTTTTTTCACTTTCAGCGGCCAACAGAGCAAAGAAGTCAACGTCCAGATTTTGCTGCAACAGCAAAGGTGCCAGCGGGGAAAAGTGATGCTGGTCCTCACTGCCTCCTGGAACCCCTTCAAATGCCCCACACAATTTGGCCCTCTCTGCTTTCCTGCAAACTCGATCCTCAAAAGCAGCTTTTTTCACTTTCGGGGGCCAACACAGCAAAGAAGTCAAACGTCCAGCTTTTGCTGCCACAGCAAAGGTGCCAGCGTGGAAAAGTGATGCTGGTCCTCACTGCCTCCTGGAACTCCTTCAGATGCCCCAGACAATTTGGCCCTCTCTGCTTTCCTGCAAACTCGATCCTCAAAAGCCCCTATTTTTCACTTTCGGCGGCCAAGAGAGCAAAAAAGACGAACGTCCAGCTTTTGCTGCCACAGAAAAGGTGCCAGCGGGGAAAAGTGATGCTGGTCCTCACTGCCTCCTGGAACCCCTTCAAATGCTCCACACAGTTTGGCCCTCTCTGATTTCCTGAAGACTCTGTCCTCAAAAGCACCTTTTTTCACTTTCGGCGGCCAACAGAGCAAAGAAGTCAACGTCCAGCTTTTGCTGCCACAGCAAAGGTGCCAGCGGGGAAAAGTGATGCTGGTCCTCACTGCCTCCTGGAACCCCTTCAAATGCCCCAGACAATTTGACCCTCTCTGCTTTCCTGCGCACTCTATCCTCAAAAGCACCTATTTTTAACTTTCGGAGGCCAACAAAGCAAAAAAGACAAACATCCAGCTTTTGGTGCCATAGCAAAGGTGGCAGCAGGGAAAAGTGATGCTGGTCCTCACTGCCTCCTGGAACTCCTTCAGATGCCCCAGACAATTTGGCCCTCTCTGCTTTCCTGCGTACTCTATCCTCAAAAGCCCCTATTTTTCACTTTCAGCGGCCAAGAGAGAAAAAAAGTCAAACGTCCAGCTTTTGCTGCCACAGCAAAGGTGCCAGCGGGGAAAAGTGATGCTGGTCCTCACTGCCTCCTGGAACCCCTTCAAATGCACCACACACTTTAGCCCTCTCTGATTTCCTGAGGACTCTATCCTCAAAAGCCCCTATTTTTCACTTTCGGCGGCCAACAGAGCAAAGAAGTCAACGTCCAGCTTTTGCTGCCACAGCAAAGGTGCCAGCGGGGAAAAGTGATGCTGGTCCTCACTGCCTCCTGGAACCCCTTCAAATGCCCCATACAATTTGGCCCTCTCTGCTTTCCTGCGCACTCTATCCACAAAAGCACCTTTTTTAAATTTCGGCGGCCAACAGAGCAAAAAGGACAAACGTCCACCTTTTGGTGCCACAGCAAAGGTGCCAGCAGGGAAAAGTGATGCTGGTCCTCACTGCCTCCTGGAACCCCTTCAAATGCCCCAGACAATTTGGCCCTCTCTGCTTTCCTGCGCACTCTATGCTCAAAAGCAGCTTTTTTCACTTTCGGGGGCCAACAGACCAATGAGGTCAACGTCCAGCTTTTGCAGCAACAGGAAAGGTGCCAGCGGGGAAAAGTGATGCTGGTCCTCACTGCCTCCTGGAACTCCTTCAGATGCCCCAGACAATTTGGCCCTCTCTGCTTTCCTGCGCACTCTATCCTCAAAAGCCCCTATTTTTCACTTTCGGCGGCCAACAGAGCAAAAAAGACAAACGTCCAGCTTTTGCTGCCACAGCAAAGGTGCCAGCGGGGAAAAGTGATGCTGGTCCTCACTGCCTCCTGGAACCCCTTCAAATGCCCCACACACTTTGGCCCTCTCTGATTTCCTGAGGACTAGATCCTCAAAAGCCCCTATTTTTCACTTTCGGCGGCCAACAGAGCAAAGAAGTAAACGTCCAGCATTTGCAGCAACAGCAAAGGTGCCAACGGGGAAAAGTGATGCTGGTCCTCACTGCCTCCTGGAACCCCTTCAAATGCCCCATACAATTTGGCACTCTCTGCTTTCCTGCTCACTCTATCCTCAAAAACACCTTTTTTCACTTTCGGCAGCCGACAGAGCAAAAAAGACAAACGTCCAGCTTTTGCTGCCACAGCAAAAGTGCCAGCGGGGAAAAGTGATGCTGGTCCTCACTGCCTCCTGGAACTCCTTCAGATGCCCCAGACAATTTGGCCCTCTCTGCTTTCCTGCGCACTCGATCCTCAAAAGCTCCTATTTTTCACTTTCGGCGGCCAAGAGAGCAAAAAAGACAAACGTCCAGCTTTTGCTGCCACAGCAAAGGTGGCAGCGGGGAAAAGTGATGCTGGTCCTCACTGCCTCCTGGAACCCCTTCAAATGCCCCACACAATTTGGCCCTCTCTGATTTCCTGAGGACTCGATCCTCAAAAGCCCCTATTTTTCACTTTCGGCGGCCAACAGAGCAAAGAAGTCAACGTCCAGCTTTTGCTGCCACAGCAAAGGTGCCAGCGGGGAAAAGTGATGCTGGTCCTCACTGCCTCCTGGAACCCCTTCAAATGCTCCACACAGTTTGGCCCTCTCTGATTTCCTGAAGACTCTGTCCTCAAAAGCACCTTTTTTCACTTTCGGCGGCCAACAGAGCAAAGAAGTCAACGTCCAGCTTTTGCTGCAACAGCAAAGGTGCCAGCGGGGAAAAGTGATGCTGGTCCTCACTGCCTCCTGGAACCCCTTCAAATGCCCCAGAAAATTTGGCCCTCTCTGCTTTCCTGCGCACTCTATCCTCAAAAGCACCTATTTTTAACTTTCGGAGGCCAACAAAGCAAAAAAGACAAACGTCCAGCTTTTGGTGCCATAGCAAAGGTGGCAGCAGGGAAAAGTGATGCTGGTCCTCACTGACTCCTGGAACTCCTTCAGATGCCCCAGACAATTTGGCCCTCTCTGCTTTCCTGCGCACTCTATCCTCAAAAGCCCCTATTTTTCACTTTCGGCGGCCAAGAGAGAAAAAAAGTCAAAC
The DNA here is from genome assembly GCF_965231255.1 of Vanellus vanellus. Lineage (NCBI taxonomy): Eukaryota > Metazoa > Chordata > Aves > Charadriiformes > Charadriidae > Vanellus > Vanellus vanellus. The sequence goes on along the minus strand of NC_138905.1, from coordinate 82,130,136 downwards.
GTCCAGCTTTTGCTGCCACAGCAAATGTGCCAGCGGGGAAAAGTGATGCTGGTCCTCACTGCCTCCTGGAACCCCTTCAAATGCACCACACACTTTAGCCCTCTCTGATTTCCTGAGGACTCTATCCTCAAAAGCCCCTATTTTTCACTTTCGGCGACCAACAGAGCAAAGAAGTCAACGTCCAGCTTTTGCTGCCACAGCAAAGGTGCCAGCGGGGAAAAGTGATGCTGGTCCTCACTGCCTCCTGGAACCCCTTCAAATGCCCCATACAATTTGGCCCTCTCTGCTTTCCTGCGCACTCTATCCACAAAAGCACCTTTTTTAACTTTCGGCGGCCAACAGAGCAAAAAGGACAAACGTCCACCTTTTGGTGCCACAGCAAAGGTGCCAGCAGGGAAAAGTGATGCTGGTCCTCACTGCCTCCTGGAACCCCTTCAAATGCCCCAGACAATTTGGCCCTCTCTGCTTTCCTGCGCACTCTATCCTCAAAAGCCCCTATTTTTCACTTTCGGCAGCCAACAGAGCAAAAAAGACAAACGTCCAGCTTTTGCTGCCACAGCAAAGGTGCCAGCGGGGAAAAGTGATGCTGGTCCTCACTGCCTCCTGTAACCCCTTCAAATGCCCCACACAATTTGGCCCTCTCTGCTTTCCTTCAAACTCTATCCTCAAAAGCACTTTTTTTCTCTCGGCGTTGTTTGTAGGAAAAAACACAATCGTCCAACTTTTACTGCCACAGCAAATGTGCCAGCGGGGAAAAGTGATGCTGGTCCTCACTGCCTCCTGGAACTCCTTCAGATGCCTTAGACAATTTGGCCCTCTCTGCTTCCCTGCGCACTCTATCCTCAAAAGCCCCTATTTTTCACTTTCGGCGGCCAAGAGAGCAAAAAAGACAAACGTCCATCTTTTGCTGCCACAGCAAAGGTGCCAGCGGGGAAAAGTGATGCTGGTCCTCACTGCCTCCTGGAACCCCTTCAAATGCACCACACACTTTAGCCCTCTCTGATTTCCTGAGGAATCTATCCTCAAAAGCCCCTATTTTTCACTTTCGGCGGCCAACAGAGCAAAGAAGTCAAACGTCCAGGTTTTGCTACCACAGCAAATGTGCCAGCGGGGAAAAGTGATGCTGGTCCTCACTGCCTCCTGGAACTCCGTCAGATGCCCCAGACAATTTGGCCCTCTCTGCTTTCCTGCGCACTCTATCCTCAAAAGCACCTTTTTTAACTTTCGGCGGCCAAGGGAGCAAAAAAGACAAAAGTCCAGCTTTTGCAGCCACAGCGAAGGTGCCAGCGGGGAAAAGTGATGCTGGTCCTCACTGCCTCCTGGAACCCCTTCAAATGCCCCACACAATTTGGCCCTCTCTGCTTTCCTGCGCACTCTATCCTCAAAAGCCCCTATTTTTCACTTTCAGCGGCCAAGAGAGCAAAAAAGAGAAACGTCCAGCTTTTGCAGCAACAGCAAAGGTGCCAGCGGGGAAAAGTGATGCTGGTCCTCACTGCCTCCTGGAACCCCTTCAAATGCACCACACACTTTAGCCCTCTCTGATTTCCTGAGGACTCTATCCTCAAAAGCCCCTATTTTTCACTTTCGGCGGCCAACAGAGCAAAGAAGTCAACGTCCAGCTTTTGCAGCAACAGCAAAGGTGCCAGCGGGGAAAAGTGATGCTGGTCCTCACTGCCTCCTGGAACCCATTTAAATGCCCCACACAATTTGGCCCTCTCTGCTTTCCTGCGCACTCTATCCACAAAAGCACCATTTTTCACTTTCGGCGCCCAACAGAGCAAAAAAGACAAACGTCCAACTTTTGCTGCAGCAGCACAGGTGCCAGCAGGGAAATGTGATGCTGGTCCTCACTGCCTCCTGGAACCCCTTCAAATGCCCCATACAATTTGGCCCTCTCTGCTTTCCTGCGCACTCTATACTCAAAAGCACCTATTTTTCACTTTCGGGGGCCAACAGAGCAAAGAAGTCAACGTCCATCTTTTGCTGCCACAGCAAAGGTGCCAGCGGGGAAAAGTGATGCTGGTCCTCACTGGCTCCTGGAACCCCTTCAAATGCCCCAGACAATTTGGCCCTCTCTGCTTTCCTGCAAACTCAATCCTCAAAAGCCCCTATTTTTAACTTTCAGCGGCCAAGAGAGCAAAAAAGACAAACATCCAGCTTTTGCTGCCACAGCAAAGGTGCCAGCGGGGAAAAGTGATGCTGGTCCTCACTGCCTCCTGGAACCCCTTCAAATGCCCCACACACTTTGGCCCTCTCTGATTTCCTGAGGACTCTATCCTCAAAAGCATCTTTTTTCACTTTCAGCGGCCAACAGAGCAAAGAAGTCAACGTCCAGATTTTGCTGCAACAGCAAAGGTGCCAGCGGGGAAAAGTGATGCTGGTCCTCACTGCCTCCTGGAACCCCTTCAAATGCCCCAGACAATTTGGCCCTCTCTGCTTTCCTGCGCACTCTATCCTCAAAAGCACCTTTTTTCACTTTCGGCGGCCAACAGAGCAAAAAAGACAAACGTCCAGCTTTTGGTGCCATAGCAAAGGTGGCAGCAGGGAAAAGTGATGCTGGTCCTCACTGCCTCCTGGAACTCCTTCAGATGCCCCAGACAATTTGGCCCTCTCTGCTTTCCTGCGTACTCTATCCTCAAAAGCCCCTATTTTTCACTTTCAGCGGCCAAGAGAGAAAAAAAGTCAAACGTCCAGCTTTTGCTGCCACAGCAAAGGTGCCAGCGGGGAAAAGTGATGCTGGTCCTCACTGCCTCCTGGAACCCCTTCAAATGCACCACACACTTTAGCCCTCTCTGATTTCCTGAGGACTCTATCCTCAAAAGCCCCTATTTTTCACTTTCGGCGGCCAACAGAGCAAAGAAGTCAACGTCCAGCTTTTGCTGCCACAGCAAAGGTGCCAGCGGGGAAAAGTGATGCTGGTCCTCACTGCCTCCTGGAACCCCTTCAAATGCCCCATACAATTTGGCCCTCTCTGCTTTCCTGCGCACTCTATCCACAAAAGCACCTTTTTTAAATTTCGGCGGCCAACAGAGCAAAAAGGACAAACGTCCACCTTTTGGTGCCACAGCAAAGGTGCCAGCAGGGAAAAGTGATGCTGGTCCTCACTGCCTCCTGGAACCCCTTCAAATGCCCCAGACAATTTGGCCCTCTCTGCTTTCCTGCGCACTCTATGCTCAAAAGCAGCTTTTTTCACTTTCGGGGGCCAACAGACCAATGAGGTCAACGTCCAGCTTTTGCAGCAACAGGAAAGGTGCCAGCGGGGAAAAGTGATGCTGGTCCTCACTGCCTCCTGGAACTCCTTCAGATGCCCCAGACAATTTGGCCCTCTCTGCTTTCCTGCGCACTCTATCCTCAAAAGCCCCTATTTTTCACTTTCGGCGGCCAACAGAGCAAAAAAGACAAACGTCCAGCTTTTGCTGCCACAGCAAAGGTGCCAGCGGGGAAAAGTGATGCTGGTCCTCACTGCCTCCTGGAACCCCTTCAAATGCCCCACACACTTTGGCCCTCTCTGATTTCCTGAGGACTAGATCCTCAAAAGCCCCTATTTTTCACTTTCGGCGGCCAACAGAGCAAAGAATTCAACGTCCAGCATTTGCAGCAACAGCAAAGGTGCCAGCGGGGAAAAGTGATGCTGGTCCTCACTGCCTCCTGGAACCCCTTCAAATGCTCCACACAGTTTGGCCCTCTCTGATTTCCTGAAGACTCTGTCCTCAAAAGCACCTTTTTTCACTTTCGGCGGCCAACAGAGCAAAGAAGTCAACGTCCAGCTTTTGCTGCAACAGCAAAGGTGCCAGCGGGGAAAAGTGATGCTGGTCCTCACTGCCTCCTGGAACCCCTTCAAATGCCCCAGAAAATTTGGCCCTCTCTGCTTTCCTGCGCACTCTATCCTCAAAAGCACCTATTTTTAACTTTCGGAGGCCAACAAAGCAAAAAAGACAAACGTCCAGCTTTTGGTGCCATAGCAAAGGTGGCAGCAGGGAAAAGTGATGCTGGTCCTCACTGACTCCTGGAACTCCTTCAGATGCCCCAGACAATTTGGCCCTCTCTGCTTTCCTGCGCACTCTATCCTCAAAAGCCCCTATTTTTCACTTTCGGCGGCCAAGAGAGAAAAAAAGACAAACGTCCAGCTTTTGCTGCCACAGCAAATGTGCCAGCGGGGAAAAGTGATGCTGGTCCTCACTGCCTCCTGGAACCCCTTCAAATGCCCCACACACTTTGGCCCTCTCTGATTTCCTGAGGACTCTATCCTCAAAAGCCCCTATTTTTCACTTTCGGCGACCAACAGAGCAAAGAAGTCAACGTCCAGCTTTTGCTGCCACAGCAAAGGTGCCAGCGGGGAAAAGTGATGCTGGTCCTCACTGCCTCCTGGAACCCCTTCAAATGCCCCATACAATTTGGCCCTCTCTGCTTTCCTGCGCACTCTATCCACAAAAGCACCTTTTTTAACTTTCGGCGGCCAACAGAGCAAAAAGGACAAACGTCCACCTTTTGGTGCCACAGCAAAGGTGCCAGCAGGGAAAAGTGATGCTGGTCCTCACTGCCTCCTGGAACCCCTTCAAATGCCCCAGACAATTTGGCCCTCTCTGCTTTCCTGCGCACTCGATCCTCAAAAGCCCCTATTTTTCACTTTCGGCAGCCAACAGAGCAAAAAAGACAAACGTCCAGCTTTTGCTGCCACAGCAAAGGTGCCAGCGGGGAAAAGTGATGCTGGTCCTCACTGCCTCCTGTAACCCCTTCAAATGCCCCACACAATTTGGCCCTCTCTGCTTTCCTGCAAACTCTATCCTCAAAAGCACTTTTTTTCTCTCGGCGTTGTTTGTAGGAAAAAACACAATCGTCCAACTTTTACTGCCACAGCAAATGTGCCAGCGGGGAAAAGTGATGCTGGTCCTCACTGCCTCCTGGAACTCCTTCAGATGCCTTAGACAATTTGGCCCTCTCTGCTTTCCTGCGCACTCTATCCTCAAAAGCCCCTATTTTTCACTTTCGGCGGCCAAGAGAGCAAAAAAGACAAACGTCCATCTTTTGCTGCCACAGCAAATGTGCCAGCGGGGAAAAGTGATGCTGGTCCTCACTGCCTCCTGGAACCCCTTCAAATGCACCACACACTTTAGCCCTCTCTGATTTCCTGAGGAATCTATCCTCAAAAGCCCCTATTTTTCACTTTCGGCGGCCAACAGAGCAAAGAAGTCAACGTCCAGCTTTTGCAGCAACAGCAAAGGTGCCAGCGGGGAAAAGTGATGCTGGTCCTCACTGCCTCCTGGAACCCCGTCAAATGCCCCAGACAATTTGGCCCTCTCTGCTTTCCTGCGCACTCTATCCTCAAAAGCACCTTTTTTCACTTTCGGCGGCCAACAGAGCAAAAAAGACAAACGTCCAGCTTTTGCTGCCACAGCAAAGGTGCCAGCGGGGAAAAGTGATGCTGGTCCTCACTGCCTCCTGGAACCCCTTCAAATGCCCCACACACTTTGGCCCTCTCTGATTTCCTGAGGACTAGATCCTCAAAAGCCCCTATTTTTCACTTTCGGCGGCCAACAGAGCAAAGAAGTCAACGTCCAGCATTTGTAGCAACAGCAAAGGTGCCAGCGGGGAAAAGTGATGCTGGTCCTCACTGCCTCCTGGAACCCCTTCAAATGCCCCATACAATTTGGCACTCTCTGCTTTCCTGCTCACTCTATCCTCAAGAGCACCTTTTTTCACTTTCGGCAGCCGACAGAGCAAAAAAGACAAACGTCCAGCTTTTGCTGCCACAGCAAAAGTGCCAGCGGGGAAAAGTGATGCTGGTCCTCACTGCCTCCTGGAACTCCTTCAGATGCCCCAGACAATTTGGCCCTCTCTGCTTTCCTGCGCACTCGATCCTCAAAAGCTCCTATTTTTCACTTTCGGCGGCCAAGAGAGCAAAAAAGACAAACGTCCAGCTTTTGCTGCCACAGCAAAGGTGGCAGCGGGGAAAAGTGATGCTGGTCCTCACTGCCTCCTGGAACCCCTTCAAATGCCCCACACAATTTGGCCCTCTCTGATTTCCTGAGGACTCGATCCTCAAAAGCCCCTATTTTTCACTTTCGGCGGCCAACAGAGCAAAGAAGTCAACGTCCAGCTTTTGCAGCAACAGCAAAGGTGCCAGCGGGGAAAAGTGATGCTGGTCCTCACTGCCTCCTGGAACCCCTTCAAATGCCCCAGACAATTTGGCCCTCTCTGCTTTCCTGCGCACTCGATCCTCAAAAGCCCCTATTTTTCACTTTCGGCAGCCAAGAGAGAAAAAAGACAAACGTCCAGCTTTTGCTGCCACAGCAAAAGTGCCAGCGGGGAAAAGTGATGCTGGTACTCACTGCCTCCTGGAACCCCTTCAAATGCCCCACACAATTTGGCCCTCTCTGCTTTCCTGCCCACTCTATCCTCAAAAGCACCTTTTTTCACTTTCGCCGCTGGTTGGAGCAAAAAAGACAAACGTCCAGCTTTTGCTGCCACAGCAAAGGTGCCAGCGGGGAAAAGTGATGCTGGTCCTCACTGCCTCCTGGAACCCCTTCAAATGCCCCACACAATTTAGCCCTCTGTGCTTTCCTGCCCACTCTATCCTCAAAAGCACCTTTTTTCACTTTCGGCGCCCAACAGAGCAAAAAAGACAAACGTCCAACTTTTGGTGCCACAGCAAAGGTGCCAGCAGGGAAAAGTGATGCTGGTCCTCACTGCCTCCTGGAACCCCTTCAAATGCCCCAGACAATTTGGCCCTCTCTGCTTTCCTGCCGACTCTATCCTCAAAAGCAGCTTTTTTCTCTTTCGGGGGCCAACAAAGCAAAGAAGTCAAAGTCCAGCTTTTGCAGCAACAGCAAAGGTGCCAGCAGGGAAAAGTGATGCTGGTCCTCACTGCCTCCTGGAACTCCTTCAGATGCGTCACACAATTTGGCCCTCTCTGCTTTCCTGCGCACTCTATCCTCAAAAGCCCCTATTTTTCACTTTCGGCAGCCAACAGAGCAAAAAAGACAAACATCCAGCTTTTGCTGCCACAGCAAAGGTGCCAGCGGGGAAAAGTGATGCTGGTCCTCACTGCCTCCTGTAACTCCTTCTGATGCCCCAGACAATTTGGCCCTCTCTGCTTTCCTGCGCACTCTATCCTCAAAAGCCCCTATTTTTCAATTTCGGCGCCCAACAGAGCAAAAAAGACCAACGTCCAGCTTTTGCTGCCACAGCAAAGGTGCCAGCGGGGAAAAGTGATGCTGGTCCTCACTGCCTCCTGGAACCCCTTCAAATGCCCCACACACTTTGGCCCTCTCTGATTTCCTGAGGACTCTATCCTTAAAAGCACCTTTTTTCACTTTCGGCGGCCAACAGTGCAAAGAAGTCAACGTCCAGCTTTTGCTGCAACAGCAAAGGTGCCAGCGGGGAAAAGTGATGCTGGTCCTCACTGCCTCCTGGAACCCCTTCAAATGCCCCACACAATTTGGCCCTCTCTGCTTTCCTGCCCACTCTATCCTCAAAAGCACCTTATTTCCCTTTCGGCGGCCAACAGAGCAAAAAAGAAAAACGTCCAGCTTTTGGTGTCACAGCAATGGTGCCAGCAGGGAAAAGTGATGCTGGTCCTCACTGCCTCCTGGAACCCCTTCAAATGCCCCATAAAATTTGGCCCTCTCTGCTTTCCTGCAAACTCGATCCTCAAAAGCACCTTTTTTCACTTTCGGGGGCCAACACAGCAAAGAAGTCAAACGTCCAGGTTTTGCTACCACAGCAAATGTGCCAGCGGGGAAAAGTGATGCTGGTCCTCACTGCCTCCTGGAACTCCGTCAGATGCCCCAGACAATTTGGCCCTCTCTGCTTTCCTGCGCACTCTATCCTCAAAAGCACCTTTTTTCACTTTCGGCGCCCAACAGAGCAAAAAAGACAAAAGTCCAGCTTTTGCAGCCACAGCGAAGGTGCCAGCGGGGAAAAGTGATGCTGGTCCTCACTGCCTCCTGGAACCCCTTCAAATGCCCCACACAATTTGGCCCTCTCTGCTTTCCTGCGCACTCTATCCTCAAAAGCCCCTATTTTTCACTTTCAGCGGCCAAGAGAGCAAAAAAGAGAAACGTCCAGCTTTTGCAGCAACAGCAAAGGTGCCAGCGGGGAAAAGTGATGCTGGTCCTCACTGCCTCCTGGAACTCCTTCAGATGCGTCACACAATTTGGCCCTCTCTGCTTTCCTGCGCACTCTATCCTCAAAAGCCCCTATTTTTCACTTTCGGCTGCCAAGAGAGCAAAAAAGTCAACGTCCAGCTTTTGCAGCAACAGCAAAGTTGCCAGCGGGGAAAAGTGATGCTGGTCCTCACTGCCTCCTGGAACCCCTTCAAATGCCCCATACAATTTGGCCCTCTCTGCTTTCCTGCGCACTCGATCCTCAAAAGCACCTATTTTTCACTTTCGGCGCACAACAGAGCAAAAAAGACAAACGTCCATCTTTTGCTGCCACAGCAAATGTGCCAGCGGGGAAAAGTGATGCTGGTCCTCACTGCCTCCTGGAACCCCTTCAAATGCCCCATACAATTTGGCCCTCTCTGCTTTCCTGCGCACTCTATCCTCAAAAGCAGCTTTTTTCACTTTCGGGGGCCAACAGAGCAAAGAAGTCAACGTCCAGCTTTTGCAGCAACAGCAAAGGTGCCAGCGGGGAAAAGTGATGCTGGTCCTCACTGCCTCCTGGAACTCCTTCAGATGCCCCAGACAATTTGGCCCTCTCTGCTTTGCTGCGCACTCTATCCTCAAAAGCCCCTATTTTTCACTTTCGGCGGCCAAGAGAGCAAAAAACACCAACGTCCAGCTTTTGCTGCCACAGCAAAGGTGCCAGCGGGGAAAAGTGATGCTGGTCCTCACTGCCTCCTCGAAGTCCTTCAGATGCCCCAGACAATTTGGCCCTCTCTGCTTTCCTGCGCCCTCTATCCTCAAAAGCCCCTATTTTTCACTTTCGGCGGCCAACAGAGCAAAAAAGACAAACGTCCAGCTTTTGCTGCCACAGCAAATGTGCCAGCGGGGAAAAGTGATGCTGGTCCTAACTGCCTTATGGAACCCCTTCAAATGCCCCACACAATTTGGCCCTCTCTGCTTTCCTGCCCACTCTATCCTCAAAAGCACCTTTTTTCACTTTCGCCGCTGGTTGGAGCAAAAAAGACAAACGCCCAGCTTTTGCTGCCACAGCAAAGGTGCCAGCAGGGAAAAGTGATGCTGGTCCTCACTGCCTCCTGGAACCCCTTCAGATGCCCCAGACAATTTGCCCTCTCTGCTTTCCTGCGCACTCGATCCTCAAAAGCCCCTATTTTTCACTTTCGGCGGCCAAGAGAGCAAAGAAGTCAACATCCAGCTTTTGCTGCCACAGCAAAGGTGCCAGCGGGGAAAAGTGATGCTGGTCCTCACTGCCTCCTGGAACCCCTTCAAATGCCCCATACAATTTGGCCCTCTCTGCTTTCCTGCGCACTCGATCCTCAAAAGCACCTATTTTTCACTTTCGGCGCACAACAGAGCAAAAAAGACAAACGTCCAGCTTTTGCTGCCACAGGAAAGGTTTCAGCGGGGAAAAGTGATGCTGGTCCTCACTGCCTCCTGGAACCCCTTCAAATGCCCCACACAATTTGGCCCTCTCTGCTTTCCTGCAAACTCTATCCTCAAAAGCACTTTTTTTCTCTCTCGGCGTTGTTTGTAGGAAAAAACACAATCGTCCAACTTTTACTGCCATAGCAAATGTCCCAGCGGGGAAAAGTGATGCTGGTCCTCACTGCCTCCTGGAACTCCTTCAGATGCCTTAGACAATTTGGCCCTCTCTGCTTTCCTGCGCACTCTATTCTCAAAAGCCCCTATTTTTCACTTTCAGCGGCCAAGAGAGCAAAAAAGACAAACGTCCAGCTTTTGCTGCCACAGCAAAGGTGCCAGCGGGGAAAAGTGATGCTGGTCCTCACTGCCTCCTGGAACCCCTTCAAATGCACCACACACTTTAGCCCTCTCTGATTTCCTGAGGACTCTATCCTCAAAAGCCCCTATTTTTCACTTTCGGCGGCCAACAGAGCAAAGAAGTCAACGTCCAGCTTTTGCTGCCACAGCAAAGGTGCCAGCGGGGAAAAGTGATGCTGGTCCTCACTGCCTCCTGGAACTCCTTCAGATGCGTCACACAATTTGGCCCTCTCTGCTTTCCTGCGCACTCTATCCTCAAAAGCCCCTATTTTTCACTTTCGGCGGCCAAGAGAGCAAAAAAGTCAACGTCCAGCTTTTGCAGCAACAGCAAAGGTGCCAGCGGGGAAAAGTGATGCTGGTCCTCACTGCCTCCTGGTACCCCTTCAAATGCCCCATACAATTTGGCCCTCTCTGCTTTCCTGCGCACTCGATCCTCAAAAGCACCTATTTTTCACTTTCGGCGCACAACAGAGCAAAAAAGAAAAACGTCCAGCTTTTGCTGCCACAGCAAAGGTGCCAGCGGGGAAAAGTGATGCTGGTCCTCACTGCCTCCTGGAACCCCTTCAAATGCCCCATACAATTTGGCCCTCTCTGCTTTCCTGCGCACTCTATCCACAAAAGCACCTTTTTTAACTTTCGGCGGCTAACAGAGCAAAAAGTACAAACGTCCATCTTTTGGTGCCACAGCAAAGGTGCCAGCAGGGAAAAGTGATGCTGGTCCTCACTGCCTCCTGGAACCCCTTCAAATGCCCCAGACAATTTGGCCCTCTCTGCTTTCCTGCGCACTCTATCCTCAAAAGCAGCTTTTTTCACTTTCGGGGGCCAACAGAGCAAAGAAGTCAACGTCCAGCTTTTGCAGCAACAGCAAAGGTGCCAGCGGGGAAAAGTGATGCTGGTCCTCACTGCCTCCTCGAAGTCCTTCAGATGCCCCAGACAATTTGGCCCTCTCTGCTTTGCTGCGCACTCTATCCTCAAAAGCCCCTATTTTTCACTTTCGGCGGCCAAGAGAGCAAAAAAGACCAACGTCCAGCTTTTGCTGCCACAGCAAAGGTGCCAGCGGGGAAAAGTGATGCTGGTCCTCACTGCCTCCTCGAAGTCCTTCAGATGCCCCAGACAATTTGGCCCTCTCTGCTTTCCTGCGCACTCTATCCTCAAAAGCCCCTATTTTTCACTTTCGGCGGCCAACAGAGCAAAAAAGACAAACGTCCAGCTTTTGCTGCCACAGCAAATGTGCCAGCGGGGAAAAGTGATGCTGGTCCTCACTGCCTCCTGGAACCCCTTCAAATGCACCACACACTTTAGCCCTCTCTGATTTCCTGAGGACTCTATCCTCAAAAGCCCCTATTTTTCACTTTCGGCGGCCAACAGAGCAAAGAGGTCAACGTCCAGCTTTTGCTGCCACAGCAAAGGTGCCAGCGGGGAAAAGTGATGCTGGTCCTCACTGCCTCCTGGAACCCCTTCAAATGCCCCAGACAATTTGGCCCTCTCTGCTTTCCTGCGCACTCTATCCTCAAAAGCACCTTTTTTCACTTTCGGCGGCCAACAGAGCAAAAAAGACAAACGTCCAGCTTTTGCTGCCACAGCAAAGGTGCCAGCGGGGAAAAGTGATGCTGGTCCTCACTGCCTCCTGGAACCCCTTCAAATGCCCCACACACTTTGGCCCTCTCTGATTTCCTGAGGACTCTATCCTCAAAAGCCCCTATTTTTCACTTTCGGCGGCCAACAGAGCAAAGAAGTCAACGTCCAGCATTTGCAGCAACAGCAAAGGTGCCAGCGGGGAAAAGTGATGCTGGTCCTCACTGCCTCCTGGAACCCCTTCAAATGCCCCATACAATTTGGCACTCTCTGCTTTCCTGCTCACTCTATCCTCAAAAGCACCTTTTTTCACTTTCGGCAGCCGACAGAGCAAAAAAGACAAACGTCCAGCTTTTGCTGCCACAGCAAAAGTGCCAGCGGGGAAAAGTGATGCTGGTCCTCACTGCCTCCTGGAACTCCTTCAGATGCCCCAGACAATTTGGCCCTCTCTGCTTTCCTGCGCACTCGATCCTCAAAAGCTCCTATTTTTCACTTTCGGCGGCCAAGAGAGCAAAAAAGACAAACGTCCAGCTTTTGCTGCCACAGCAAAGGTGGCAGCGGGGAAAAGTGATGCTGGTCCTCACTGCCTCCTGGAACCCCTTCAAATGCCCCACACAATTTGGCCCTCTCTGATTTCCTGAGGACTCGATCCTCAAAAGCCCCTATTTTTCACTTTCGGCGGCCAACAGAGCAAAGAAGTCAACGTCCAGCTTTTGCTGCCACAGCAAAGGTGCCAGCGGGGAAAAGTGATGCTGGTCCTCACTGCCTCCTCGTAGTCCTTCAGATGCCCCAGACAATTTGGCCCTCTCTGCTTTCCTGCGCACTCTATCCTCAAAAGCCCCTATTTTTCACTTTCGGCGGCCAACAGAGCAAAAAAGACAAACGTCCAGCTTTTGCTGCCACAGCAAATGTGCCAGCGGGGAAAAGTGATGCTGGTCCTCACTGCCTCCTGGAACCCCTTCAAATGCACCACACACTTTAGCCCTCTCTGATTTCCTGAGGAATCTATCCTCAAAAGCCCCTATTTTTCACTTTCGGCGGCCAACAGAGCAAAGAAGTCAACGTCCAGCTTTTGCAGCAACAGCAAAGGTGCCAGCGGGGAAAAGTGATGCTGGTCCTCACTGCCTCCTGGAACCCCTTCAAATGCCCCAGACAATTTGGCCCTCTCTGCTTTCCTGCGCACTCTATCCTCAAAAGCACCTTTTTTCACTTTCGGCGGCCAACAGAGCAAAAAAGACAAACGTCCAGCTTTTGCTGCCACAGCAAAGGTGCCAGCGGGGAAAAGTGATGCTGGTCCTCACTGCCTCCTGGAACCCCTTCAAATGCCCCACACACTTTGGCCCTCTCTGATTTCCTGAGGACTCTATCCTCAAAAGCCCCTATTTTTCACTTTCGGCGGCCAACAGAGCAAAGAAGTCAACGTCCAGCATTTGCAGCAACAGCAAAGGTGCCAGCGGGGAAAAGTGATGCTGGTCCTCACTGCCTCCTGGAACCCCTTCAAATGCCCCATACAATTTGGCACTCTCTGCTTTCCTGCTCACTCTATCCTCAAAAGCACCTTTTTTCACTTTCGGCAGCCGACAGAGCAAAAAAGACAAACGTCCAGCTTTTGCTGCCACAGCAAAAGTGCCAGCGGGGAAAAGTGATGCTGGTCCTCACTGCCTCCTGGAACTCCTTCAGATGCCCCAGACAATTTGGCCCTCTCTGCTTTCCTGCGCACTCGATCCTCAAAAGCTCCTATTTTTCACTTTCGGCGGCCAAGAGAGCAAAAAAGACAAACGTCCAGCTTTTGCTGCCACAGCAAAGGTGGCAGCGGGGAAAAGTGATGCTGGTCCTCACTGCCTCCTGGAACCCCTTCAAATGCCCCACACAATTTGGCCCTCTCTGATTTCCTGAGGACTCGATCCTCAAAAGCCCCTATTTTTCACTTTCGGCGGCCAACAGAGCAAAGAAGTCAACGTCCAGCTTTTGCTGCCACAGCAAAGGTGCCAGCGGGGAAAAGTGATGCTGGTCCTCACTGCCTCCTGGAACCCCTTCAAATGCTCCACACAGTTTGGCCCTCTCTGATTTCCTGAAGACTCTGTCCTCAAAAGCACCTTTTTTCACTTTCGGCGGCCAACAGAGCAAAGAAGTCAACGTCCAGCTTTTGCTGCCACAGCAAAGGTGCCAGCGGGGAAAAGTGATGCTGGTCCTCACTGCCTCCTGGAACCCCTTCAAATGCCCCAGAAAATTTGGCCCTCTCTGCTTTCCTGCGCACTCTATCCTCAAAAGCACCTATTTTTAACTTTCGGAGGCCAACAAAGCAAAAAAGACAAACGTCCAGCTTTTGGTGCCATAGCAAAGGTGGCAGCAGGGAAAAGTGATGCTGGTCCTCACTGCCTCCTGGAACTCCTTCAGATGCCCCAGACAATTTGGCCCTCTCTGCTTTCCTGCGCACTCTATCCTCAAAAGCCCCTATTTTTCACTTTCGGCGGCCAAGAGAGAAAAAAAGTCAAACGTCCAGCTTTTGCTGCCACAGCAAAGGTGCCAGCGGGGAAAAGTGATGCTGGTCCTCACTGCCTCCTGGAACCCCTTCAAATGCACCACACACTTTAGCCCTCTCTGATTTCCTGAGGACTCTATCCTCAAAAGCCCCTATTTTTCACTTTCGGCGCACAACAGAGCAAAGAAGTCAACGTCCAGCTTTTGCTGCCACAGCAAAGGTGCCAGCGGGGAAAAGTGATGCTGGTCCTCACTGCCTCCTGGAACCCCTTCAAATGCCCCATACAATTTGGCCCTCTCTGCTTTTCTGCGCACTCTATCCACAAAAGCACCTTTTTTAACTTGCGGCGGCCAACAGGGCAAAAAGGAAAAACGTCCACCTTTTGGTGCCACAGCAAAGGTGCCAGCAGGGAAAAGTGATGCTGGTCCTCACTGCCTCCTGGAACCCCTTCAAATGCCCCAGACAATTTGGCCCTCTCTGCTTTCCTGCGCACTCTATCCTCAAAAGCCCCTATTTTTCACTTTCGGCGCCCAACAGAGCAAAAAAGACAAAAGTCCAGCTTTTGCAGCCACAGCAAAGGTGCCAGCGGGGAAAAGTGATGCTGGTCCTCACTGCCTCCTGGAACCCCTTCAAATGCCCCACACAATTTGGCCCTCTCTGCTTTCCTGCAAACTCTATCCTCAAAAGCACTTTTTTCTCTCTCGGCGTTGTTTGTAGGAAAAAACACAATCGTCCAACTTTTACTGCCACAGCAAATGTGCCAGCGGGGAAAAGTGATGCTGGTCCTCACTGCCTCCTGGAACTCCTTCAGATGCCTTAGACAATTTGGCCCTCTCTGCTTCCCTGCGCACTCTATCCTCAAAAGCCCCTATTTTTCACTTTCGGCGGCCAAGAGAGCAAAAAAGACAAATGTCCATCTTTTGCTGCCACAGCAAAGGTGCCAGCGGGGAAAAGTGATGCTGGTCCTCACTGCCTCCTGGAACCCCTTCAAATGCACCACACACTTTAGCCCTCTCTGATTTCCTGAGGAATCTATCCTCAAAAGCCCCTATTTTTCACTTTCGGCGGCCAACAGAGCAAAGAAGTCAACGTCCAGCTTTTGCAGCAACAGCAAAGGTGCCAGCGGGGAAAAGTGATGCTGGTCCTCACTGCCTCCTGGAACCCCTTCAAATGCCCCAGACAATTTGGCCCTCTCTGCTTTCCTGCGCACTCTATCCTCAAAAGCACCTTTTTTCACTTTCGGCGGCCAAGAGAGCAAAAAAGACAAACGTCCAGCTTTTGCTGCCACAGCAAAGGTGCCAGCAGGGAAAAGTGTTGCTGGTCCTCACTGCCTCCTGGAACTCCTTCAGATGCCCCAGACAATTTGGCCCTCTCTGCTTTCCTGCGCACTCGATCCTCAAAAGCCCCTATTTTTCACTTTCGGCAGCCAAGAGAGAAAAAAGACAAACGTCCATCTTTTGCTGCCACAGCAAAAGTGCCAGCGGGGAAAAGTGATGCTGGTACTCCCTGCCTCCTGGAACCCCTTCAAATGCCCCACACAATTTGGCCCTCTCTGCTTTCCTGCCCACTCTATCCTCAAAAGCACCTTTTTTCACTTTCGCCGCTGGTTGGAGCAAAAAAGACAAACGTCCAGCTTTTGCTGCCACAGCAAAGGTGCCAGCGGGGAAAAGTGATGCTGGTACTCACTGCCTCCTGGAACCCCTTCAAATGCCCCATACAATTTGGCCCTCTATGCTTTCCTGCGCACTCTATCCTCAAAAGCCCCTATTTTTCACTTTCGGCAAACAAGAGAGCAAAAAGGAAAAACGTCCAGCTTTTGCTGCCACAGCAAAGGTGCAGCGGGGAAAAGTGATGCTGGTCCTCACTGCCTCCTGGAACCCCTTCAAATGCCCCACACAATTTAGCCCTCTGTGCTTTCCTGCCCACTCTATCCTCAAAAGCACCTTTTTTCACTTTCGGCGCCCAACAGAGCAAAAAAGGACAAACGTCCAACTTTTGGTGCCACAGCAAAGGTGCCAGCAGGGAAAAGTGATGCTGGTCCTCACTGCCTCCTGGAACCCCTTCAAATGCCCCAGACAATTTGGCCCTCTCTGCTTTCCTGCGTACTCTATCCTCAAAAGCAGCTTTTTTCACTTTCGGGTGCCAACAAAGCAAAGAAGTCAAAGTCCAGCTTTTGCTGCCACAGCAAAGGTGCCAGCGGGGAAAAGTGATGCTGGTCCTCACTGCCTCCTCGAAGTCCTTCAGATGCCCCAGACAATTTGGCCCTCTCTGCTTTCCTGCGCCCTCTATCCTCAAAAGCCCCTATTTTTCACTTTCGGCGGCCAACAGAGCAAAAAAGACAAACGTCCAGCTTTTGCTGCCACAGCAAATGTGCCAGCGGGGAAAAGTGATGCTGGTCCTAACTGCCTTATGGAACCCCTTCAAATGCCCCACACAATTTGGCCCTCTCTGCTTTCCTGCCCACTCTATCCTCAAAAGCACCTTTTTTCACTTTCGCCGCTGGTTGGAGCAAAAAAGACAAACGCCCAGCTTTTGCTGCCACAGGAAAGGTGCCAGCAGGGAAAAGTGATGCTGGTCCTCACTGCCTCCTGGAACCCCTTCAAATGCCCCATACAATTTGGCCCTCTCTGCTTTCCTGCGCACTCTATCCTCAAAAGCCCCTATTTTTCACTTTCGGCGGACAAGAGAGCAAAAAAGAAAAAAGTCCAGCTTTTGCTGCCACAGCAAAGGTGCCAGCGGGGAAAAGTGATGCTGGTCCTCACTGCCTCCTGGAACCCCTTCAAATGCCCCACACAATTTACCCTCTGTGCTTTCCTGCCCACTCTATCCTCAAAAGCACCTTTTTTCACTTTCGGCGCCCAACAAAGCAAAAAAGACAAACGTCCATGTTTTGGTGTCACAGCAAAGGTGCCAGCAGGGAAAAGTGATGCTGGTCCTCACTGCCTCCTGGAACCCCTTCAAATGCCCTATACAATTTGGCCCTCTCTGCTTTCCTGCGCACTCTATCCTCAAAAGCACCTTTTTTCACTTTCGGCGGCCAAGAGAGCAAAGAAGTCAACATCCAGCTTTTTCTGCCACAGCAAAGGTGCCAGCGGGGAAAAGTGATGCTGGTCCTCACTGCCTCCTGGAACCCCTTCAAATGCCCCATACAATTTGGCCCTCTCTGCTTTCCTGCGCACTCGATCCTCAAAAGCACCTATTTTTCACTTTCGGCGCACAACAGAGCAAAAAAGACAAACGTCCAGCTTTTGCTGCCACAGCAAATGTGCCAGTGGGGAAAAGTGATGCTGGTCCTCACTGCCTCCTGGAACCCCTTCAAATGCCCCACACAATTTGGTCCTCTCTGCTTTCCTGCAAACTCTATCCTCAAAAGCACTTTTTTTCTCTCTTGGCGTTGTTTGTAGGAAAAAACACAATCGTCCAACTTTTACTGCCATAGCAAATGTCCCAGCGGGGAAAAGTGATGCTGGTCCTCACTGCCTCCTGGAACTCCTTCAGATGCCTTAGACAATTTGGCCCTCTCTGCTTTCCTGCGCACTCTATCCTCAAAAGCCCCTATTTTTCACTTTCGGCGGCCAAGAGAGAAAAAAAGTCAAACGTCCAGCTTTTGCTGCCACAGCAAATGTGCCAGCGGGGAAAAGTGATGCTGGTCCTCACTGCCTCCTGGAACCCCTTCAAATGCACCACACACTTTAGCCCTCTCTGATTTCCTGAGGACTCTATCCTCAAAAGCCCCTATTTTTCACTTTCGGCGGCCAACAGAGCAAAGAAGTCAACGTCCAGCTTTTGCTGCCACAGCAAAGGTGCCAGCGGGGAAAAGTGATGCTGGTCCTCACTGCCTCCTGGAACCCCTTCAAATGCCCCATACAATTTGGCCCTCTCTGCTTTCCTGCGCACTCTATCCACAAAAGCACCTTTTTTAACTTTCGGCGGCCAACAGAGCAAAAAGGACAAACGTCCACCTTTTGGTGCCACAGCAAAGGTGCCAGCAGGGAAAAGTGATGCTGGTCCTCACTGCCTCCTGGAACCCCTTCAAATGCCCCAGACAATTTGGCCCTCTCTGCTTTCCTGCGCACTCTATCCTCAAAAGCCCCTATTTTTCACTTTCGGCAGCCAACAGAGCAAAAAAGACAAACGTCCAGCTTTTGCTGCCACAGCAAAGGTGCCAGCGGGGAAAAGTGATGCTGGTCCTCACTGCCTCCTGGAACCCCTTCAAATGCCCCACACACTTTGGCCCTCTCTGATTTCCTGAGGACTAGATCCTCAAAAGCCCCTATTTTTCACTTTCGGCGGCCAACAGAGCAAAGAAGTCAACGTCCAGCATTTGTAGCAACAGCAAAGGTGCCAGCGGGGAAAAGTGATGCTGGTCCTCACTGCCTCCTGGAACCCCTTCAAATGCCCCATACAATTTGGCACTCTCTGCTTTCCTGCTCACTCTATCCTCAAAAGCACCTTTTTTCACTTTCGGCAGCCGACAGAGCAAAAAAGACAAACGTCCAGCTTTTGCTGCCACAGCAAAAGTGCCAGCGGGGAAAAGTGATGCTGGTCCTCACTGCCTCCTGGAAATCCTTCAGATGCCCCAGACAATTTGGCCCTCTCTGCTTTCCTGCGCACTCGATCCTCAAAAGCTCCTATTTTTCACTTTCGGCGGCCAAGAGAGCAAAAAAGACAAACGTCCAGCTTTTGCTGCCACAGCAAAGGTGGCAGCGGGGAAAAGTGATGCTGGTCCTCACTGCCTCCTGGAACCCCTTCAAATGCCCCACACAATTTGGCCCTCTCTGATTTCCTGAGGACTCGATCCTCAAAAGCCCCTATTTTTCACTTTCGGCGGCCAACAGAGCAAAGAAGTCAACGTCCAGCTTTTGCAGCAACAGCAAAGGTGCCAGCGGGGAAAAGTGATGCTGGTCCTCACTGCCTCCTGGAACCCCTTCAAATGCCCCAGACAATTTGGCCCTCTCTGCTTTCCTGCGCACTCGATCCTCAAAAGCCCCTATTTTTCACTTTCGGCAGCCAAGAGAGAAAAAAGACAAACGTCCAGCTTTTGCTGCCACAGCAAAAGTGCCAGCGGGGAAAAGTGATGCTGGTACTCACTGCCTCCTGGAACCCCTTCAAATGCCCCACACAATTTGGCCCTCTCTGCTTTCCTGCCCACTCTATCCTCAAAAGCACCTTTTTTCACTTTCGCCGCTGGTTGGAGCAAAAAAGACAAACGTCCAGCTTTTGCTGCCACAGCAAAGGTGCCAGCGGGGAAAAGTGATGCTGGTCCTCACTGCCTCCTGGAACCCCTTCAAATGCCCCACACAATTTGGCCCTCTCTGCTTTCCTGCCCACTCTATCCTCAAAAGCACCTTTTTTCACTTTCGGCGCCCAACAGAGCAAAAAAGACAAACGTCCAACTTTTGGTGCCACAGCAAAGGTGCCAGCAGGGAAAAGTGATGCTGGTCCTCACTGCCTCCTGGAACCCCTTCAAATGCCCCAGACAATTTGGCCCTCTCTGCTTTCCTGCCGACTCTATCCTCAAAAGCAGCTTTTTTCTCTTTCGGGGGCCAACAAAGCAAAGAAGTCAAAGTCCAGCTTTTGCAGCAACAGCAAAGGTGCCAGCAGGGAAAAGTGATGCTGGTCCTCACTGCCTCCTGGAACTCCTTCAGATGCGTCACACAATTTGGCCCTCTCTGCTTTCCTGCGCACTCTATCCTCAAAAGCCCCTATTTTTCACTTTCGGCAGCCAACAGAGCAAAAAAGACAAACATCCAGCTTTTGCTGCCACAGCAAAGGTGCCAGCGGGGAAAAGTGATGCTGGTCCTCACTGCCTCCTGTAACTCCTTCTGATGCCCCAGACAATTTGGCCCTCTCTGCTTTCCTGCGCACTCTATCCTCAAAAGCCCCTATTTTTCACTTTCGGCGCCCAACAGAGCAAAAAAGACCAACGTCCAGCTTTTGCTGCCACAGCAAAGGTGCCAGCGGGGAAAAGTGATGCTGGTCCTCACTGCCTCCTGGAACCCCTTCAAATGCCCCACACACTTTGGCCCTCTCTGATTTCCTGAGGACTCTATCCTTAAAAGCACCTTTTTTCACTTTCGGCGGCCAACAGTGCAAAGAAGTCAACGTCCAGCTTTTGCTGCAACAGCAAAGGTGCCAGCGGGGAAAAGTGATGCTGGTCCTCACTGCCTCCTGGAACCCCTTCAAATGCCCCACACAATTTGGCCCTCTCTGCTTTCCTGCCCACTCTATCCTCAAAAGCACCTTATTTCCCTTTCGGCGGCCAACAGAGCAAAAAAGAAAAACGTCCAGCTTTTGGTGTCACAGCAATGGTGCCAGCAGGGAAAAGTGATGCTGGTCCTCACTGCCTCCTGGAACCCCTTCAAATGCCCCATAAAATTTGGCCCTCTCTGCTTTCCTGCAAACTCGATCCTCAAAAGCACCTTTTTTCACTTTCGGGGGCCAACACAGCAAAGAAGTCAAACGTCCAGGTTTTGCTACCACAGCAAATGTGCCAGCGGGGAAAAGTGATGCTGGTCCTGACTGCCTCCTGGAACTCCGTCAGATGCCCCAGACAATTTGGCCCTCTCTGCTTTCCTGCGCACTCTATCCTCAAAAGCACCTTTTTTCACTTTCGGCGCCCAACAGAGCAAAAAAGACAAAAGTCCAGCTTTTGCAGCCACAGCGAAGGTGCCAGCGGGGAAAAGTGATGCTGGTCCTCACTGCCTCCTGGAACCCCTTCAAATGCCCCACACAATTTGGCCCTCTCTGCTTTCCTGCGCACTCTATCCTCAAAAGCCCCTATTTTTCACTTTCAGCTGCCAAGAGAGCAAAAAAGAGAAACGTCCAGCTTTTGCAGCAACAGCAAAGGTGCCAGCGGGGAAAAGTGATGCTGGTCCTCACTGCCTCCTGGAACCCCTTCAAATGCACCACACACTTTAGCCCTCTCTGATTTCCTGAGGACTCTATCCTCAAAAGCCCCTATTTTTCACTTTCGGCGGCCAACAGAGCAAAGAAGTCAACGTCCAGCTTTTGCAGCAACAGCAAAGGTGCCAGCGGGGAAAAGTGATGCTGGTCCTCACTGCCTCCTGGAACTCCTTCAGATGCGTCACACAATTTGGCCCTCTCTGCTTTCCTGCGCACTCTATCCTCAAAAGCCCCTATTTTTCACTTTCGGCTGCCAAGAGAGCAAAAAAGTCAACGTCCAGCTTTTGCAGCAACAGCAAAGGTGCCAGCGGGGAAAAGTGATGCTGGTCCTCACTGCCTCCTGGAACCCCTTCAAATGCCCCATACAATTTGGCCCTCTCTGCTTTCCTGCGCACTCAATCCTCAAAAGCACCTATTTTTCACTTTCGGCGCACAACAGAGCAAAAAAGACAAACGTCCATCTTTTGCTGCCACAGCAAATGTGCCAGCGGGGAAAAGTGATGCTGGTCCTCACTGCCTCCTGGAACCCCTTCAAATGCCCCATACAATTTGGCCCTCTCTGCTTTCCTGCGCACTCTATCCTCAAAAGCAGCTTTTTTCACTTTCGGGGGCCAACAGAGCAAAGAAGTCAACGTCCAGCTTTTGCAGCAACAGCAAAGGTGCCAGCGGGGAAAAGTGATGCTGGTCCTCACTGCCTCCTGGAACTCCTTCAGATGCCCCAGACAATTTGGCCCTCTCTGCTTTGCTGCGCACTCTATCCTCAAAAGCCCCTATTTTTCACTTTCGGCGGCCAAGAGAGCAAAAAACACCAACGTCCAGCTTTTGCTGCCACAGCAAAGGTGCCAGCGGGGAAAAGTGATGCTGGTCCTCACTGCCTCCTCGAAGTCCTTCAGATGCCCCAGACAATTTGGCCCTCTCTGCTTTCCTGCGCCCTCTATCCTCAAAAGCCCCTATTTTTCACTTTCGGCGGCCAACAGAGCAAAAAAGACAAACGTCCAGCTTTTGCTGCCACAGCAAATGTGCCAGCGGGGAAAAGTGATGCTGGTCCTAACTGCCTTATGGAACCCCTTCAAATGCCCCACACAATTTGGCCCTCTCTGCTTTCCTGCCCACTCTATCCTCAAAAGCACCTTTTTTCACTTTCGCCGCTGGTTGGAGCAAAAAAGACAAACGCCCAGCTTTTGCTGCCACAGCAAAGGTGCCAGCAGGGAAAAGTGATGCTGGTCCTCACTGCCTCCTGGAACCCCTTCAAATGCCCCATACAATTTGGCCCTCTCTGCTTTCCTGCGCACTCTATCCTCAAAAGCCCCTATTTTTCACTTTCGGCGGACAAGAGAGCAAAAAAGAAAAAAGTCCAGCTTTTGCTGCCACAGCAAAGGTGCCAGCGGGGAAAAGTGATGCTGGTCCTCACTGCCTCCTGGAACCCCTTCAAATGCCCCACACAATTTAGCCCTCTGTGCTTTCCTGCCCACTCTATCCTCAAAAGCACCTTTTTTCACTTTCGGCGCCCAACAAAGCAAAAAAGACAAACGTCCATGTTTTGGTGTCACAGCAAAGGTGCCAGCAGGGAAAAGTGATGCTGGTCCTCACTGCCTCCTGGAACCCCTTCAAATGCCCTATACAATTTGGCCCTCTCTGCTTTCCTGCGCACTCTATCCTCAAAAGCACCTTTTTTCACTTTCGGCAGCCGACAGAGCAAAAAAGACAAACGTCCAGCTTTTGCTGCCACAGAAAAGGTGCCAGCGGGGAAAAGTGATGCTGGTCCTCACTGCCTCCTGGAACTCCTTCAGATGCCCCAGACAATTTGCCCTCTCTGCTTTCCTGCGCACTCGATCCTCAAAAGCCCCTATTTTTCACTTTCGGCGGCCAAGAGAGCAAAGAAGTCAACATCCAGCTTTTGCTGCCACAGCAAAGGTGCCAGCGGGGAAAAGTGATGCTGGTCCTCACTGCCTCCTGGAACCCCTTCAAATGCCCCATACAATTTGGCCCTCTCTGCTTTCCTGCGCACTCTATCCTCAAAAGCAGCTTTTTTCACTTTCGGGGGCCAACAGAGCAAAGAAGTCAACGTCCAGCTTTTGCAGCAACAGCAAAGGTGCCAGCGGGGAAAAGTGATGCTGGTCCTCACTGCCTCCTCGAAGTCCTTCAGATGCCCCAGACAATTTGGCCCTCTCTGCTTTGCTGCGCACTCTATCCTCAAAAGCCCCTATTTTTCACTTTCGGCGGCCAAGAGAGCAAAAAAGACCAACGTCCAGCTTTTGCTGCCACAGCAAAGGTGCCAGCGGGGAAAAGTGATGCTGGTCCTCACTGCCTCCTCGAAGTCCTTCAGATACCCCAGACAATTTGGCCCTCTCTGCTTTCCTGCGCACTCTATCCTCAAAAGCCCCTATTTTTCACTTTCGGCGGCCAACAGAGCAAAAAAGACAAACGTCCAGCTTTTGCTGCCACAGCAAATGTGCCAGCGGGGAAAAGTGATGCTGGTCCTCACTGCCTCCTGGAACCCCTTCAAATGCACCACACACTTTAGCCCTCTCTGATTTCCTGAGGAATCTATCCTCAAAAGCCCCTATTTTTCACTTTCGGCGGCCAACAGAGCAAAGAAGTCAACGTCCAGCTTTTGCAGCAACAGCAAAGGTGCCAGCGGGGAAAAGTGATGCTGGTCCTCACTGCCTCCTGGAACCCCTTCAAATGCCCCAGACAATTTGGCCCTCTCTGCTTTCCTGCGCACTCTATCCTCAAAAGCACCTTTTTTCACTTTCGGCGGCCAACAGAGCAAAAAAGACAAACGTCCAGCTTTTGCTGCCACAGCAAAGGTGCCAGCGGGGAAAAGTGATGCTGGTCCTCACTGCCTCCTGGAACCCCTTCAAATGCCCCACACACTTTGGCCCTCTCTGATTTCCTGAGGACTAGATCCTCAAAAGGCCCTATTTTTCACTTTCGGCGGCCAACAGAGCAAAGAAGTCAACGTCCAGCATTTGCAGCAACAGCAAAGGTGCCAGCGGGGAAAAGTGATGCTGGTCCTCACTGCCTCCTGGAACCCCTTCAAATGCCCCATACAATTTGGCACTCTCTGCTTTCCTGCTCACTCTATCCTCAAAAGCACCTTTTTTCACTTTCGGCAGCCGACAGAGCAAAAAAGACAAACGTCCAGCTTTTGCTGCCACAGCAAAAGTGCCAGCGGGGAAAAGTGATGCTGGTCCTCACTGCCTCCTGGAACTCCTTCAGATGCCCCAGACAATTTGGCCCTCTCTGCTTTCCTGCGCACTCGATCCTCAAAAGCTCCTATTTTTCACTTTCTGCGGCCAAGAGAGCAAAAAAGACAAACGTCCAGCTTTTGCTGCCACAGCAAAGGTGCCAGCGGGGAAAAGTGATGCTGGTCCTCACTGCCTCCTGGAACCCCTTCAAATGCCCCACACAATTTGGCCCTCTCTGATTTCCTGAGGACTCGATCCTCAAAAGCCCCTATTTTTCACTTTCGGCGGCCAACAGAGCAAAGAAGTCAACGTCCAGCTTTTGCTGCCACAGCAAAGGTGCCAGCGGGGAAAAGTGATGCTGGTCCTCACTGCCTCCTGGAACCCCTTCAAATGCTCCACACAGTTTGGCCCTCTCTGATTTCCTGAAGACTCTGTCCTCAAAAGCACCTTTTTTCACTTTCGGCGGCCAACAGAGCAAAGAAGTCAACGTCCAGCTTTTGCTGCCACAGCAAAGGTGCCAGCGGGGAAAAGTGATGCTGGTCCTCACTGCCTCCTGGAACCCCTTCAAATGCCCCAGAAAATTTGGCCCTCTCTGCTTTCCTGCGCACTCTATCCTCAAAAGCACCTATTTTTAACTTTCGGAGGCCAACAAAGCAAAAAAGACAAACGTCCAGCTTTTGGTGCCATAGCAAAGGTGCCAGCAGGGAAAAGTGATGCTGGTCCTCACTGCCTCCTGGAACTCCTTCAGATGCCCCAGACAATTTGGCCCTCTCTGCTTTCCTGCGCACTCTATCCTCAAAAGCCCCTATTTTTCACTTTCGGCGGCCAAGAGAGAAAAAAAGTCAAACGTCCAGCTTTTGCTGCCACAGCAAAGGTGTCAGCGGGGAAAAGTGATGCTGGTCCTCACTGCCTCCTGGAACCCCTTCAAATGCACCACACACTTTAGCCCTCTCTGATTTCCTGAGGACTCTATCCTCAAAAGCCCCTATTTTTCACTTTCGGCGGCCAACAGAGCAAAGAAGTCAACGTCCAGCTTTTGCTGCCACAGCAAAGGTGCCAGCGGGGAAAAGTGATGCTGGTCCTCACTGCCTCCTGGAACCCCTTCAAATGCCCCATACAATTTGGCCCTCTCTGCTTTTCTGCGCACTCTATCCACAAAAGCACCTTTTTTAACTTTCGGCGGCCAACAGGGCAAAAAGGAAAAACGTCCACCTTTTGGTGCCACAGCAAAGGTGCCAGCAGGGAAAAGTGATGCTGGTCCTCACTGCCTCCTGGAACCCCTTCAAATGCCCCAGACAATTTGGCCCTCTCTGCTTTCCTGCGCACTCTATCCTCAAAAGCCCCTATTTTTCACTTTCGGCGCCCAACAGAGCAAAAAAGACAAAAGTCCAGCTTTTGCAGCCACAGCAAAGGTGCCAGCGGGGAAAAGTGATGCTGGTCCTCACTGCCTCCTGGAACCCCTTCAAATGCCCCACACAATTTGGCCCTCTCTGCTTTCCTGCAAACTCTATCCTCAAAAGCACTTTTTTTCTCTCTCGGCGTTGTTTGTAGGAAAAAACACAATCGTCCAACTTTTACTGCCACAGCAAATGTGCCAGCGGGGAAAAGTGATGCTGGTCCTCACTGCCTCCTGGAACTCCTTCAGATGCCTTAGACAATTTGGCCCTCTCTGCTTCCCTGCGCACTCTATCCTCAAAAGCCCCTATTTTTCACTTTCGGCGGCCAAGAGAGCAAAAAAGACAAATGTCCATCTTTTGCTGCCACAGCAAAGGTGCCAGCGGGGAAAAGTGATGCTGGTCCTCACTGCCTCCTGGAACCCCTTCAAATGCACCACACACTTTAGCCCTCTCTGATTTCCTGAGGAATCTATCCTCAAAAGCCCCTATTTTTCACTTTCGGCGGCCAACAGAGCAAAGAAGTCAACGTCCAGCTTTTGCAGCAACAGCAAAGGTGCCAGCGGGGAAAAGTGATGCTGGTCCTCACTGCCTCCTGGAACCCCTTCAAATGCCCCAGACAATTTGGCCCTCTCTGCTTTCCTGCGCACTCTATCCTCAAAAGCACCTTTTTTCACTTTCGGCGGCCAAGAGAGCAAAAAAGACAAACGTCCAGCTTTTGCTGCCACAGCAAAGGTGCCAGCAGGGAAAAGTGTTGCTGGTCCTCACTGCCTCCTGGAACTCCTTCAGATGCCCCAGACAATTTGGCCCTCTCTGCTTTCCTGCGCACTCGATCCTCAAAAGCCCCTATTTTTAACTTTCGGCAGCCAAGAGAGAAAAAAGACAAACGTCCAGCTTTTGCTGCCACAGCAAAAGTGCCAGCGGGGAAAAGTGATGCTGGTACTCACTGCCTCCTGGAACCCCTTCAAATGCCCCATAAAATTTGGCCCTCTCTGCTTTCCTGCCCACTCTATCCTCAAAAGCACCTTTTTTCACTTTCGCCGCTGGTTGGAGCAAAAAAGACAAACGTCCAGCTTTTGCTGCCACAGCAAAGGTGCCAGCGGGGAAAAGTGATGCTGGTACTCACTGCCTCCTGGAACCCCTTCAAATGCCCCATACAATTTGGCCCTCTATGCTTTCCTGCGCACTCTATCCTCAAAAGCCCCTATTTTTCACTTTCGGCAAACAAGAGAGCAAAAAGGAAAAACGTCCAGCTTTTGCTGCCACAGCAAAGGTGCAGCGGGGAAAAGTGATGCTGGTCCTCACTGCCTCCTGGAACCCCTTCAAATGCCCCACACAATTTAGCCCTCTGTGCTTTCCTGCCCACTCTATCTTCAAAAGCACCTTTTTTCACTTTCGGCGCCCAACAGAGCAAAAAAGGACAAACGTCCAACTTTTGGTGCCACAGCAAAGGTGCCAGCAGGGAAAAGTGATGCTGGTCCTCACTGCCTCCTGGAACCCCTTCAAATGCCCCAGACAATTTGGCCCTCTCTGCTTTCCTGCGTACTCTATCCTCAAAAGCAGCTTTTTTCACTTTCGTGTGCCAACAAAGCAAAGAAGTCAAAGTCCAGCTTTTGCTGCCACAGCAAAGGTGCCAGCGGGGAAAAGTGATGCTGGTCCTCACTGCCTCCTCGAAGTCCTTCAGATGCCCCAGACAATTTGGCCCTCTCTGCTTTCCTGCGCCCTCTATCCTCAAAAGCCCCTATTTTTCACTTTCGGCGGCCAACAGAGCAAAAAAGACAAACGTCCA
The DNA here is from genome assembly GCF_965231255.1 of Vanellus vanellus. NCBI lineage: Eukaryota > Metazoa > Chordata > Aves > Charadriiformes > Charadriidae > Vanellus > Vanellus vanellus. The sequence goes on along the minus strand of NC_138905.1, from coordinate 82,102,894 downwards.
GCTTTTGCTGCCACAGCAAATGTGCCAGCGGGGAAAAGTGATGCTGGTCCTAACTGCCTTATGGAACCCCTTCAAATGCCCCACACAATTTGGCCCTCTCTGCTTTCCTGCCCACTCTATCCTCAAAAGCACCTTTTTTCACTTTCGCCGCTGGTTGGAGCAAAAAAGACAAACGCCCAGCTTTTGCTGCCACAGCAAAGGTGCCAGCAGGGAAAAGTGATGCTGGTCCTCACTGCCTCCTGGAACCCCTTCAAATGCCCCATACAATTTGGCCCTCTCTGCTTTCCTGCGCACTCTATCCTCAAAAGCCCCTATTTTTCACTTTCGGCGGACAAGAGAGCAAAAAAGAAAAAAGTCCAGCTTTTGCTGCCACAGCAAAGGTGCCAGCGGGGAAAAGTGATGCTGGTCCTCACTGCCTCCTGGAACCCCTTCAAATGCCCCACACAATTTACCCTCTGTGCTTTCCTGCCCACTCTATCCTCAAAAGCACCTTTTTTCACTTTCGGCGCCCAACAAAGCAAAAAAGACAAACGTCCATGTTTTGGTGTCACAGCAAAGGTGCCAGCAGGGAAAAGTGATGCTGGTCCTCACTGCCTCCTGGAACCCCTTCAAATGCCCTATACAATTTGGCCCTCTCTGCTTTCCTGCGCACTCTATCCTCAAAAGCACCTTTTTTCACTTTCGGCGGCCAAGAGAGCAAAGAAGTCAACATCCAGCTTTTTCTGCCACAGCAAAGGTGCCAGCGGGGAAAAGTGATGCTGGTCCTCACTGCCTCCTGGAACCCCTTCAAATGCCCCATACAATTTGGCCCTCTCTGCTTTCCTGCGCACTCGATCCTCAAAAGCACCTATTTTTCACTTTCGGCGCACAACAGAGCAAAAAAGACAAACGTCCAGCTTTTGCTGCCACAGGAAAGGTTTCAGCGGGGAAAAGTGATGCTGGTCCTCACTGCCTCCTGGAACCCCTTCAAATGCCCCACACAATTTGGTCCTCTCTGCTTTCCTGCAAACTCTATCCTCAAAAGCACTTTTTTTCTCTCTTGGCGTTGTTTGTAGGAAAAAACACAATCGTCCAACTTTTACTGCCATAGCAAATGTCCCAGCGGGGAAAAGTGATGCTGGTCCTCACTGCCTCCTGGAACTCCTTCAGATGCCTTAGACAATTTGGCCCTCTCTGCTTTCCTGCGCACTCTATCCTCAAAAGCCCCTATTTTTCACTTTCAGCGGCCAAGAGAGCAAAAAAGACAAACGTCCAGCTTTTGCTGCCACAGCAAAGGTGCCAGCGGGGAAAAGTGATGCTGGTCCTCACTGCCTCCTGGAACCCCTTCAAATTCACCACACACTTTAGCCCTCTCTAATTTCCTGAGGACTCTATCCTCAAAAGCCCCTATTTTTCACTTTCGGCGGCCAACAGAGCAAAGAAGTCAACGTCCAGCTTTTGCAGCAACAGCAAAGGTGCCAGCGGGGAAAAGTGATGCTGGTCCTCACTGCCTCCTGGAACTCCTTCAGATGCGTCACACAATTTGGCCCTCTCTGCTTTCCTGCGCACTCTATCCTCAAAAGCCCCTATTTTTCACTTTCGGCGGCCAAGAGAGCAAAAAAGTCAACGTCCAGCTTTTGCAGCAACAGCAAAGGTGCCAGCGGGGAAAAGTGATGCTGGTCCTAACTGCCTCCTGGAACCCCTTCAAATGCCCCATACAATTTGGCCCTCTCTGCTTTCCTGCGCACTCGATCCTCAAAAGCACCTATTTTTCACTTTAGGCGCACGACAGAGCAAAAAAGAAAAACGTCCAGCTTTTGCTGCCACAGCAAAGGTGCCAGCGGGGAAAAGTGATGCTGGTCCTCACTGCCTCCTGGAACCCCTTCAGATGCCCCAGACAATTTGGCCCTCTCTGCTTTCCTGCGCACTCTATCCTCAAAAGCAGCTTTTTTCACTTTCGGGGGCCAACAGAGCAAAGAAGTCTACGTCCAGCTTTTGCAGCAACAGCAAAGGTGCCAGCGGGGAAAAGTGATGCTGGTCCTCACTGCCTCCTGGAACTCCTTCAGATGCCCCAGACAATTTGCCCTCTCTGCTTTGCTGCGCACTCTATCCTCAAAAGCCCCTATTTTTCTCTTTCGGCGGCCAAGAGAGCAAAAAATACCAACGTCCAGCTTTTGCTGCCACAGCAAAGGTGCCAGCGGGGAAAAGTGATGCTGGTCCTCACTGCCTCCTGGAACTCCTTCAGATGCCCCAGACAATTTGGCCCTCTCTGCTTTCCTGCGCACTCTATCCTCAAAAGCCCCTATTTTTCACTTTCGGCGGCCTAGAGAGCAAAAAAGACAAACGTCCAGCTTTTGCTGCCACAGCAAATGTGCCAGCGGGGAAAAGTGATGCTGGTCCTAACTGCCTCCTGGAACCCCTTCAAATGCCCCATAAAATTTGGCCCTCTCTGCTTTCCTGCCCACTCTATCCTCAAAAGCACCTTTTTTCACTTTCGCCGCTGGTTGGAGCAAAAAAGACAAATGTCCAGCTTTTGCTGCCACAGCAAAGGTGCCAGCAGGGAAAAGTGATGCTGGTCCTCACTGCCTCCTGGAACCCCTTCAAATGCCCCATACAATTTGGCCCTCTCTGCTTTCCTGCGCACTCGATCCTCAAAAGCCCCTATTTTTCACTTTCAGCGGCCAAGAGAGCAAAAAAGAAAAACGTCCAGCTTTTGCTGCCACAGCAAAGGTGCCAGCGGGGAAAAGTGATGCTGGTCCTCACTGCCTCCTGGAACCCCTTCAAATGCCCCACACAATTTAGCCCTCTCTGCTTTCCTGCCCACTCTATCCTCAAAAGCACCCTTTTTCACTTTCGGCGCCCAACAGAGCAAAAAAGACAAACGTCCATGTTTTGGTGTCACAGCAAAGGTGCCAGCAGGGAAAAGTGATGCTGGTCCTCACTGCCTCCTGGAACTCCTTCAAATGCCCCATACAATTTGGCCCTCTCTGCTTTCCTGCGCACTCTATCCTCAAAAGCACCTTTTTTCACTTTCGGCGGCCAAGAGAGCAAAAAAGACAAACGTCCATCTTTTGCTGCCACAGCAAATGTGCCAGCGGGGAAAAGTGATGCTGGTCCTCACTGCCTCCTGGAACCCCTTCAAATGCCCCATACAATTTGGCCCTCTCTGCTTTCCTGCGCACTCGATCCTCTAAAGCCCCTATTTTTCCCTTTCGGCGGCCAAGAGAGCAAAGAATTCAACATCCAGCTTTTGCTGCCACAGCAAAGGTGCCAGCGGGGAAAAGTGATGCTGGTCCTCACTGCCTCCTGGAACCCCTTCAAATGCCCCATACAATTTGGCCCTCTCTGCTTTCCTGCGCACTCGATCCTCAAAAGCACCTATTTTTCACTTTCGGCGCACAACAGAGCAAAAAAGACAAACGTCCAGCTTTGCTGCCACAGCAAATGTGCCAGCGGGGAAAAGTGATGCTGGTCCTCACTGCCTCCTGGAACCCCTTCAAATGCCCCAGACAATTTGGCCCTCTCTGCTTTCCTGCGCACTCTATCCACAAAAGCACCTTTTTTAACTTTCGGCGGCCAACAGAGCAAAAAGTACAAACGTCCATCTTTTGGTGCCACAGCAAAGGTGCCAGCGGGGAAAAATGATGCTGGTCCTCACTGCCTCCTGGAACTCCTTCAGATGCCCCAGACAATTTGGCCCTCTCTGCTTTCCTGCGCACTCTATCCTCAAAAGCCCCTATTTTTCACTTTCGGCGGCCAAGAGAGCAAAAAAGACCAACGTCCAGCTTTTGCTGCCACAGCAAATGTGCCAGCGGGGAAAAGTGATGCTGGTCCTCACTGCCTCCTGGAACTCCTTCAGATGCCCCAGACAATTTGGCCCTCTCTGCTTTGCTGCGCACTCTATCCTCAAAAGCAGCTTTTTCCACTTTCGGGGGCCAACAGAGTAAAGAAGTCAACGTCCAGCTTTTGCTGCCACAGCAAAGGTGCCAGCGGGGAAAAGTGATGCTGGTCCTCACTGCCTCCTGGAACCCCTTCAAATGCCCCATACAATTTGGCCCTCTCTGCTTTCCTGCGCACTCTATCCACAAAAGCACCTTTTTTAAATTTCGGCGGCCAACAGAGCAAAAAGTACAAACGTCCATCTTTTGGTGCCACAGCAAAGGTGCCAGCAGGGAAAAGTGATGCTGGTCCTCACTGCCTCCTGGAACCCCTTCAAATGCCCCAGACAATTTGGCCCTCTCTGCTTTCCTGCGCACTCTATCCTCAAAAGCAGCTTTTTTCACTTTCGGGGGCCAACAGAGCAAAGAAGTCAACGTCCAGCTTTTGCAGCAACAGCAAAGGTGCCAGCGGGAAAAAGTGATGCTGGTCCTCACTGCCTCCTGGAACTCCTTCAGATGCCCCAGACAATTTGGCCCTCTCTGCTTTCCTGCGCACTCTATCCTCAAAAGCCCCTATTTTTCACTTTCGGCGGCCAAGAGAGCAAAAAAGACAAACGTCCAGCTTTTGCTGCCACAGCAAAGGTGCCAGCGGGGAAAAGTGATGCTGGTCCTCACTGCCTCCTGGAACTCCTTCAGATGCCCCAGACAATTTGCCCTCTCTGCTTTCCTGCGCACTCGATCCTCAAAAGCCCCTATTTTTCACTTTCGGCGGCCAAGAGAGCAAAGAAGTCAACATCCAGCTTTTGCTGCCACAGCAAAGGTGCCAGCGGGGAAAAGTGATGCTGGTCCTCACTGCCTCCTGGAACCCCTTCAAATGCCCCATACAATTTGGCCCTCTCTGCTTTCCTGCGCACTCGATCCTCAAAAGCACCTATTTTTCACTTTCGGCGCACAACAGAGCAAAAAAGACAAACGTCCAGCTTTTGCTGCCACAGCAAATGTGCCAGCGGGGAAAAGTGATGCTGGTCCTCACTGCCTCCTGGAACCCCTTCAAATGCCCCACACAATTTGGCCCTCTCTGCTTTCCTGCAAACTCTATCCTCAAAAGCACTTTTTTTCTCTCTCGGCGTTGTTTGTAGGAAAAAACACAATCGTCCAACTTTTACTGCCATAGCAAATGTCCCAGAGGGGAGAAGTGATGCTGGTCCTCACTGCCTCCTGGAACTCCTTCAGATGCCTTAGACAATTTGGCCCTCTCTGCTTTCCTGCGCACTCTATCCTCAAAAGCCCCTATTTTTCACTTTCAGCGGCCAAGAGAGCAAAAAAGACAAACGTCCAGCTTTTGCTGCCACAGCAAAGGTGCCAGCGGGGAAAAGTGATGCTGGTCCTCACTGCCTCCTGGAACCCCTTCAAATGCACCACACACTTTAGCCCTCTCTGATTTCCTGAGGACTCTATCCTCAAAAGCCCCTATTTTTCACTTTCGGCGGCCAACAGAGCAAAGAAGTCAACGTCCAGCTTTTGCAGCAACAGCAAAGGTGCCAGCGGGGAAAAGTGATGCTGGTCCTCACTGCCTCCTGGAACTCCTTCAGATGCGTCACACAATTTGGCCCTCTCTGCTTTCCTGCGCACTCTATCCTCAAAAGCCCCTATTTTTCACTTTCGGCGGCCAAGAGAGCAAAAAAGTCAACGTCCAGCTTTTGCAGCAACAGCAAAGGTGCCAGCGGGGAAAAGTGATGCTGGTCCTCACTGCCTCCTGGAACCCCTTCAAATGCCCCATACAATTTGGCCCTCTCTGCTTTCCTGCGCACTCTATCCTCAAAAGCAGCTTTTTTCACTTTCGGGGGCCAACAGAGCAAAGAAGTCAACGTCCAGCTTTTGCAGCAACAGCAAAGGTGCCAGCGGGGAAAAGTGATGCTGGTCCTCACTGCCTCCTGGAACTCCTTCAGATGCCCCAGACAATTTGGCCCTCTCTGCTTTGCTGCGCACTCTATCCTCAAAAGCCCCTATTTTTCACTTTCGGCGGCCAAGAGAGCAAAAAAGACCAACGTCCAGCTTTTGCTGCCACAGCAAAGGTGCCAGCGGGGAAAAGTGATGCTGGTCCTCACTGCCTCCTGGAACTCCTTCAGATGCCCCAGACAATTTGGCCCTCTCTGCTTTCCTGCGCACTCTATCCTCAAAAGCCCCTATTTTTCACTTTCGGCGGCCTAGAGAGCAAAAAAGACAAACGTCCAGCTTTTGCTGCCACAGCAAATGTGCCAGCGGGGAAAAGTGATGCTGGTCCTCACTGCCTCCTGGAACCCCTTCAAATGCCCCATAAAATTTGGCCCTCTCTGCTTTCCTGCGCACTCTATCCTCAAAAGCACCTATTTTTCACTTTCGGGGGCCAACAGAGCAAAGAAGTCAACGTCCAGCTTTTGCTGCCACAGCAAAGGTGCCAGCAGGGAAAAGTGATGCTGGTCCTCACTGCCTCCTGGAACCCCTTCAAATGCCCCATACAATTTGGCCCTCTCTGCTTTCCTGCGCACTCTATCCTCAAAAGCCCCTATTTTTCACTTTCGGCGGACAAGAGAGCAAAAAAGAAAAACGTCCAGCTTTTGCTGCCACAGCAAAGGTGCCAGCGGGGAAAAGTGATGCTGGTCCTCACTGCCTCCTGGAACCCCTTCAAATGCCCCACACAATTTAGCCCTCTGTGCTTTCCTGCCCACTCTATCCTCAAAAGCACCCTTTTTCACTTTCGGCGCCCAACAGAGCAAAAAAGACAAACGTCCATGTTTTGGTGTCACAGCAAAGGTGCCAGCAGGGAAAAGTGATGCTGGTCCTCACTGCCTCCTGGAACTCCTTCAAATGCCCCATACAATTTGGCCCTCTCTGCTTTCCTGCGCACTCTATCCTCAAAAGCAGCTTTTTTCACTTTCGGGGGCCAACAGAGCAAAGAAGTCAACGTCCAGCTTTTGCAGCAACAGCAAAGGTGCCAGCGGGGAAAAGTGATGCTGGTCCTCACTGCCTCCTGGAACTCCTTCAGATGCCCCAGACAATTTGGCCCTCTCTGCTTTCCTGCCCACTCTATCCTCAAAAGCCCCTATTTTTCACTTTCGGCGGCCAAGAGAGCAAAAAAGACCAACGTCCAGCTTTTGCTGCCACAGCAAAGGTGCCAGCGGGGAAAAGTGATGCTGGTCCTCACTGCCTCCTCGAAGTCCTTCAGATGCCCCAGACAATTTGGCCCTCTCTGCTTTCCTGCGCACTCTATCCTCAAAAGCCCCTATTTTTCACTTTCGGCGGCCAACAGAGCAAAAAAGACAAACATCCAGCTTTTGCTGCCACAGCAAATGTGCCAGCGGGGAAAAGTGATGCTGGTCCTAACTGCCTTATGGAACCCCTTCAAATGCCCCACACAATTTGGCCCTCTCTGCTTTCCTGCCCACTCTATCCTCAAAAGCACCTTTTTTCACTTTCGCCGCTGGTTGGAGCAAAAAAGACAAACGTCCAGCTTTTGCTGCCACAGCAAAGGTGCCAGCAGGGAAAAGTGATGCTGGTCCTCACTGCCTCCTGGAACCCCTTCAAATGCCCCATACAATTTGGCCCTCTCTGCTTTCCTGCGCACTCTATCCTCAAAAGCCCCTATTTTTCACTTTCGGGGGCCAACAGAGCAAAGAAGTCAACGTCCAGCTTTTGCAGCAACAGCAAAGGTGCCAGCGGGGAAAAGTGATGCTGGTCCTCACTGCCTCCTGGAACTCCTTCAGATGCCCCAGACAATTTGGCCCTCTCTGCTTTGCTGCGCACTCTATCCTCAAAAGCCCCTATTTTTCACTTTCGGCGGCCAAGAGAGCAAAAAAGACCAACGTCCAGCTTTTGCTGCCACAGCAAAGGTGCCAGCGGGGAAAAGTGATGCTGGTCCTCACTGCCTCCTGGAACTCCTTCAGATGCCCCAGACAATTTGGCCCTCTCTGCTTTCCTGCGCACTCTATCCTCAAAAGCCCCTATTTTTCACTTTCGGCGGCCTAGAGAGCAAAAAAGACAAACGTCCAGCTTTTGCTGCCACAGCAAATGTGCCAGCGGGGAAAAGTGATGCTGGTCCTCACTGCCTCCTGGAACTCCTTCAGATGCCCCAGACAATTTGGCCCTCTCTGCTTTCCTGCGCACTCTATCCTCAAAAGCAGCTTTTTTCACTTTCGGGGGCCAACAGAGCAAAGAAGTCAACGTCCAGCTTTTGCAGCAACAGCAAAGGTGCCAGCGGGGAAAAGTGATGCTGGTCCTCACTGCCTCCTGGAACTCCTTCAGATGCCCCAGACTATTTGGCCCTCTCTGCTTTGCTGCGCACTCTATCCTCAAAAGCCCCTATTTTTCACTTTCGGCAGCCAACAGAGCAAAAAAGACCAACGTCCAGCTTTTGCTGCCACAGCAAAGGTGCCAGCGGGGAAAAGTGATGCTGGTCCTCACTGCCTCCTGGAACTCCTTCAGATGCCCCAGACAATTTGGCCCTCTCTGCTTTCCTGCCCACTCTATCCTCAAAAGCACCTTTTTTCACTTTCGCCGCTGGTTGGAGCAAAAAAGACAAACGTCCAGCTTTTGCTGCCACAGCAAAGGTGCCAGCAGGGAAAAGTGATGCTGGTCCTCACTGCCTCCTGGAACCCCTTCAAATGCCCCATACAATTTGGCCCTCTCTGCTTTCCTGCGCACTCTATCCTCAAAAGCCCCTATTTTTCACTTTCGGCGGACAAGAGAGCAAAAAAGAAAAACGTCCAGCTTTTGCTGCCACAGCAAAGGTGCCAGCGGGGAAAAGTGATGCTGGTCCTCACTGCCTCCTGGAACCCCTTCAAATGCCCCACACAATTTAGCCCTCTCTGCTTTCCTGCCCACTCTATCCTCAAAAGCACCCTTTTTCACTTTCGGCGCCCAACAGAGCAAAAAAGACAAACGTCCATGTTTTGGTGTCACAGCAAAGGTGCCAGCAGGGAAAAGTGATGCTGGTCCTCACTGCCTCCTGGAACTCCTTCAAATGCCCCATACAATTTGGCCCTCTCTGCTTTCCTGCGCACTCTATCCTCAAAAGCAGCTTTTTTCACTTTCGGGGGCCAACAGAGCAAAGAAGTCAACGTCCAGCTTTTGCAGCAACAGCAAAGGTGCCAGCGGGGAAAAGTGATGCTGGTCCTCACTGCCTCCTGGAACTCCTTCAGATGCCCCAGACAATTTGGCCCTCTCTGCTTTGCTGCGCACTCTATCCTCAAAAGCCCCTATTTTTCACTTTCGGCGGCCTAGAGAGCAAAAAAGACAAACGTCCAGCTTTTGCTGCCACAGCAAATGTGCCAGCGGGGAAAAGTGATGCTGGTCCTCACTGCCTCCTGGAACCCCTTCAAATGCCCCATACAATTTGGCCCTCTCTGCTTTCCTGCGCACTCGATCCTCAAAAGCACCTATTTTTCACTTTCGGCGCACAACAGAGCAAAAAAGACAAACGTCCAGCTTTTGCTGCCACAGCAAAGGTGCCAGCGGGGAAAAGTGATGCTGGTCCTCACTGCCTCCTGGAACCCCTTCAAATGCCCCACACAATTTGGCCCTCTCTGCTTTCCTGCAAACTCTATCCTCAAAAGCAACTTTTTTAACTTTCGGCGGCCAACAGAGCAAAAAGTACAAACGTCCATCTTTTGGTGCCACAGCAAAGGTGCCAGCAGGGAAAAGTGATGCTGGTCCTCACTGCCTCCTGGAACCCCTTCAAATGCCCCATACAATTTGGCCCTCTCTGCTTTCCTGCGCACTCGATCCTCAAAAGCAGCTTTTTTCACTTTCGGGGGCCAACAGAGCAAAGAAGTCAACGTCCAGCTTTTGCAGCAACAGCAAAGGTGCCAGCGGGGAAAAGTGATGCTGGTCCTCACTGCCTCCTGGAACTCCTTCAGATGCCCCAGACAATTTGGCCCTCTCTGCTTTGCTGCGCACTCTATCCTCAAAAGCCCCTATTTTTCACTTTCGGCGGCCAAGAGAGCAAAAAAGACCAACGTCCAGCTTTTGCTGCCACAGCAAAGGTGCCAGCGGGGAAAAGTGATGCTGGTCCTCACTGCCTCCTGGAACTCCTTCAGATGCCCCAGACAATTTGGCCCTCTCTGCTTTCCTGCGCACTCTATCCTCAAAAGCCCCTATTTTTCACTTTCGGCGGCCTAGAGAGCAAAAAAGACAAACGTCCAGCTTTTGCTGCCACAGCAAATGTGCCAGCGGGGAAAAGTGATGCTGGTCCTAACTGCCTCCTGGAACCCCTTCAAATGCCCCATAAAATTTGGCCCTCTCTGCTTTCCTGCCCACTCTATCCTCAAAAGCACCTTTTTTCACTTTCGCCGCTGGTTGGAGCAAAAAAGACAAACGTCCAGCTTTTGCTGCCACAGCAAAGGTGCCAGCAGGGAAAAGTGATGCTGGTCCTCACTGCCTCCTGGAACCCCTTCAAATGCCCCATACAATTTGGCCCTCTCTGCTTTCCTGCGCACTCTATCCTCAAAAGCCCCTATTTTTCACTTTCGGCGGACAAGAGAGCAAAAAAGAAAAACGTCCAGCTTTTGCTGCCACAGCAAAGGTGCCAGCGGGGAAAAGTGATGCTGGTCCTCACTGCCTCCTGGAACCCCTTCAAATGCCCCACACAATTTAGCCCTCTCTGCTTTCCTGCCCACTCTATCCTCAAAAGCACCCTTTTTCACTTTCGGCGCCCAACAGAGCAAAAAAGACAAACGTCCATGTTTTGGTGTCACAGCAAAGGTGCCAGCAGGGAAAAGTGATGCTGGTCCTCACTGCCTCCTGGAACTCCTTCAAATGCCCCATACAATTTGGCCCTCTCTGCTTTCCTGCGCACTCGATCCTCAAAAGCACCTATTTTTCACTTTCGGCGCACAACAGAGCAAAAAAGAAAAACGTCCAGCTTTTGCTGCCACAGCAAAGGTGCCAGCGGGGAAAAGTGATGCTGGTCCTCACTGCCTCCTGGAACCCCTTCAAATGCCCCATACAATTTGCCCCTCTCTGCTTTCCTGCGCACTCTATCCACAAAAGCACCTTTTTTAACTTTCGGCGGCCAACAGAGCAAAAAGTACAAACGTCCATCTTTTGGTGCCACAGCAAAGGTGCCAGCAGGGAAAAGTGATGCTGGTCCTCACTGCCTCCTGGAACCCCTTCAAATGCCCCAGACAATTTGGCCCTCTCTGCTTTCCTGCGCACTCTATCCTCAAAAGCAGCTTTTTTCACTTTCGGGGGCCAACAGAGCAAAGAAGTCAACGTCCAGCTTTTGCAGCAACAGCAAAGGTGCCAGCGAGGAAAAGTGATGCTGGTCCTCACTGCCTCCTGGAACTCGTTCAGATGCCCCAGACAATTTGGCCCTCTCTGCTTTGCTGCGCACTCTATCCTCAAAAGCCCCTATTTTTCACTTTCGGCGGCCAAGAGAGCAAAAAAGACCAACGTCCAGCTTTTGCTGCCACAGCAAAGGTGCCAGCGGGGAAAAGTGATGCTGGTCCTCACTGCCTCCTCGAAGTCCTTCAGATGCCCCAGACAATTTGGCCCTCTCTGCTTTCCTGCGCACTCTATCCTCAAAAGCCCCTATTTTTCACTTTCGGCGGCCAACGGAGCAAAAAAGACAAACGTCCAGCTTTTGCTGCCACAGCAAATGTGCCAGCGGGGAAAAGTGATGCTGGTCCTAACTGCCTTATGGAACCCCTTCAAATGCCCCACACAATTTGGCCCTCTCTGCTTTACTGCCCACTCTATCCTCAAAAGCACCTTTTTTCACTTTCGCCGCTGGTTGGAGCAAAAAAGACAAACGTCCAGCTTTTGCTGCCACAGCAAAGGTGCCAGCAGGGAAAAGTGATGCTGGTCCTCACTGCCTCCTGGAACCCCTTCAAATGCCCCATACAATTTGGCCCTCTCTGCTTTCCTGCGCACTCTATCCTCAAAAGCCCCTATTTTTCACTTTCGGCGGACAAGAGAGCAAAAAAGAAAAACGTCCAGCTTTTGCTGCCACAGCAAAGGTGCCAGCGGGGAAAAGTGATGCTGGTCCTCACTGCCTCCTGGAACCCCTTCAAATGCCCCACACAATTTAGCCCTCTCTGCTTTCCTGCCCACTCTATCCTCAAAAGCACCCTTTTTCACTTTCGGCGCCCAACAGAGCAAAAAAGACAAACGTCCATGTTTTGGTGTCACAGCAAAGGTGCCAGCAGGGAAAAGTGATGCTGGTCCTCACTGCCTCCTGGAACTCCTTCAAATGCCCCATACAATTTGGCCCTCTCTGCTTTCCTGCGCACTCTATCCTCAAAAGCACCTTTTTTCACTTTCGGCGGCCAAGAGAGCAAAAAAGACAAACGTCCATCTTTTGCTGCCACAGCAAAGGTGCCAGCGGGGAAAAGTGATGCTGGTCCTCACTGCCTCCTGGAACCCCTTCAAATGCCCCATACAATTTGGCCCTGTCTGCTTTCCTGCACACTCGATCCTCTAAAGCCCCTATTTTTCCCTTTCGGCGGCCAAGAGAGCAAAGAATTCAACATCCAGCTTTTGCTGCCACAGCAAATGTGCCAGCGGGGAAAAGTGATGCTGGTCCTCACTGCCTCCTGGAACCCCTTCAAATGCCCCATACAATTTGGCCCTCTCTGCTTTCCTGCGCACTCGATCCTCAAAAGCACCTATTTTTCACTTTCGGCGCACAACAGAGCAAAAAAGACAAACGTCCAGCTTTTGCTGCCACAGCAAATGTGCCAGCGGGGAAAAGTGATGCTGGTCCTCACTGCCTCCTGGAACCCCTTCAAATGCCCCACACAATTTGGCCCTCTCTGCTTTCCTGCAAACTCTATCCTCAAAAGCACTTTTTTTCTCTCTCGGCGTTGTCTGTAGGAAAAAACACAATCGTCCAACTTTTACTGCCATAGCAAATGTCCCAGCGGGGAAAAGTGATGCTGGTCCTCACTGCCTCCTGGAACTCCTTCAGATGCCTTAGACAATTTGGCCCTCTCTGCTTTCCTGCGCACTCTATCCTCAAAAGCCCCTATTTTTCACTTTCGGCGGCCAAGAGAGCAAAAAAGACAAACGTCCAGCTTTTGCTGCCACAGCAAAGGTGCCAGCGGGGAAAAGTGATGCTGGTCCTCACTGCCTCCTGGAACCCCTTCAAATGCACCACACACTTTAGCCCTCTCTGATTTCCTGAGGACTCTATCCTCAAAAGCCCCTATTTTTCACTTTCGGCGGCCAACAGAGCAAAGAAGTCAACGTCCAGCTTTTGCAGCAACAGCAAAGGTGCCAGCGGGGAAAAGTGATGCTGGTCCTCACTGCCTCCTGGAACTCCTTCAGATGCGTCACACAATTTGACCCTCTCTGCTTTCCTGCGCACTCTATCCTCAAAAGCCCCTATTTTTCACTTTCGGCGGCCAAGAGAGCAAAAAAGTCAACGTCCAGCTTTTGCAGCAACAGCAAAGGTGCCAGCGGGGAAAAGTGATGCTGGTCCTAACTGCCTCCTGAAACCCCTTCAAATGCCCCATACAATTTGGCCCTCTCTGCTTTCCTGCGCACTCGATCCTCAAAAGCACCTATTTTTCACTTTCGGCGCACAACAGAGCAAAAAAGAAAAACGTCCAGCTTTTGCTGCCACAGCAAAGGTGCCAGCGGGGAAAAGTGATGCTGGTCCTCACTGCCTCCTGGAACCCCTTCAAATGCCCCATACAATTTGCCCCTCTCTGCTTTCCTGCGCACTCTATCCACAAAAGCACCTTTTTTAACTTTCGGCGGCCAACAGAGCAAAAAGTACAAACGTCCATCTTTTGGTGCCACAGCAAAGGTGCCAGCAGGGAAAAGTGATGCTGGTCCTCACTGCCTCCTGGAACCCCTTCAAATGCCCCAGACAATTTGGCCCTCTCTGCTTTCCTGCGCACTCTATCCTCAAAAGCAGCTTTTTTCACTTTCGGGGGCCAACAGAGCAAAGAAGTCAACGTCCAGCTTTTGCAGCAACAGCAAAGGTGCCAGCGAGGAAAAGTGATGCTGGTCCTCACTGCCTCCTGGAACTCGTTCAGATGCCCCAGACAATTTGGCCCTCTCTGCTTTGCTGCGCACTCTATCCTCAAAAGCCCCTATTTTTCACTTTCGGCGGCCAAGAGAGCAAAAAAGACCAACGTCCAGCTTTTGCTGCCACAGCAAAGGTGCCAGCGGGGAAAAGTGATGCTGGTCCTCACTGCCTCCTCGAAGTCCTTCAGATGCCCCAGACAATTTGGCCCTCTCTGCTTTCCTGCGCACTCTATCCTCAAAAGCCCCTATTTTTCACTTTCGGCGGCCAACAGAGCAAAAAAGACAAACGTCCAGCTTTTGCTGCCACAGCAAATGTGCCAGCGGGGAAAAGTGATGCTGGTCCTAACTGCCTTATGGAACCCCTTCAAATGCCCCACACAATTTGGCCCTCTCTGCTTTACTGCCCACTCTATCCTCAAAAGCACCTTTTTTCACTTTCGCAGCTGGTTGGAGCAAAAAAGACAAACGTCCAGCATTTGCTGCCACAGCAAAGGTGCCAGCAGGGAAAAGTGATGCTGGTCCTCACTGCCTCCTGGAACCCCTTCAAATGCCCCATAAAATTTGGCCCTCTCTGCTTTCCTGCGCACTCTATCCTCAAAAGCCCCTATTTTTCACTTTCGGCGGACAAGAGAGCAAAAAAGAAAAACGTCCAGCTTTTGCTGCCACAGCAAAGGTGCCAGCGGGGAAAAGTGATGCTGGTCCTCACTGCCTCCTGGAACCCCTTCAAATGCCCCACACAATTTAGCCCTCTCTGCTTTCCTGCCCACTCTATCCTCAAAAGCACCCTTTTTCACTTTCGGCGCCCAACAGAGCAAAAAAGACAAACGTCCATGTTTTGGTGTCACAGCAAAGGTGCCAGCAGGGAAAAGTGATGCTGGTCCTCACTGCCTCCTGGAACTCCTTCAAATGCCCCATACAATTTGGCCCTCTCTGCTTTCCTGCGCACTCTATCCTCAAAAGCACCTTTTTTCACTTTCGGCGGCCAAGAGAGCAAAAAAGACAAACGTCCATCTTTTGCTGCCACAGCAAATGTGCCAGCGGGGAAAAGTGATGCTGGTCCTCACTGCCTCCTGGAACCCCTTCAAATGCCCCATACAATTTGGCCCTGTCTGCTTTCCTGCGCACTCGATCCTCTAAAGCACCTATTTTTCACTTTCGGCGCACAACAGAGCAAAAAAGACAAACGTCCAGCTTTTGCTGCCACAGCAAATGTGCCAGCGGGGAAAAGTGATGCTGGTCCTCACTGCCTCCTGGAACCCCTTCAAATGCCCCATACAATTTGGCCCTCTCTGCTTTCCTGCGCACTCGATCCTCAAAAGCACCTATTTTTCACTTTCGGCGCACAACAGAGCAAAAAAGACAAACGTCCAGCTTTTGCTGCCACAGCAAATGTGCCAGCTAGGAAAAGTGATGCTGGTCCTCACTGCCTCCTGGAACCCCTTCAAATGCCCCACACAATTTGGCCCTCTCTGCTTTCCTGCAAACTCTATCCTCAAAAGCACTTTTTTTCTCTCTCGGCGTAGTTTGTAGGAAAAAACACAATCGTCCAACTTTTACTGCCATAGCAAATGTCCCAGCGGGGAAAAGTGATGCTCGTCCTCACTGCCTCCTGGAACTCCTTCAAATGCCCCATACAATTTGGCCCTCTCTGCTTTCCTGCGCACTCTATCCTCAAAAGCACCTTTTTTCACTTTCGGCGGCCAAGAGAGCAAAAAAGACAAACGTCCATCTTTTGCTGCCACAGCAAATGTGCCAGCGGGGAAAAGTGATGCTGGTCCTCACTGCCTCCTGGAACCCCTTCAAATGCCCCATACAATTTGGCCCTGTCTGCTTTCCTGCGCACTCGATCCTCTAAAGCACCTATTTTTCACTTTCGGCGGCCAACAGAGCAAAGAAGTCAACGTCCAGCTTTTGCTGCCACAGCAAATGTGCCAGCGGGGAAAAGTGATGCTGGTCCTCACTGCCTCCTGGAACCCCTTCAAATGCCCCATACAATTTGGCCCTCTCTGCTTTCCTGCGCACTCTATCCACAAAAGCACCTTTTTTAACTTTCGGCGGCCAAGGGAGCAAAAAAGACAAACGTCCAGCTTTTGCTGCCACAGCAAAGGTGCCAGCGGGGAAAAGTGATGCGGGTCCTCACTGCCTCCTGGAACTCCTTCAGATGCCCCAGACAATTTGGCCCTCTCTGCTTTCCTGCGCACTCGATCCTCAAAAGCCCCTATTTTTCACTTTCGGCGGCCAAGAGAGCAAAAAAGACAAACGTCCAGCTTTTGCTGCCACAGCAAAGGTGCCAGCGGGGAAAAGTGATGCTGGTCCTCACTGCCTCCTGGAACCCCTTCAAATGCCCCAGACAATTTGGCCCTCTCTGCTTTCCTGCGCACTCTATCCTCAAAAGCAGCTTTTTTCACTTTCGGGGGCCAACAGAGCAAAGAAGTCAACGTCCAGCTTTTGCTGCCACAGCAAAGGTGCCAGCGGGGAAAAGTGATGCTGGTCCTCACTGCCTCCTGGAACCCCTTCAAATGCCCCATACAATTTGGCCCTCTCTGCTTTCCTGCGCACTCTATCCACAAAAGCACCTTTTTTACCTTTCGGCGGCCAAGGGAGCAAAAAAGACAAACGTCCAGCTTTTGCTGCCACAGCAAAGGTGCCAGCGGGGAAAAGTGATGCGGGTCCTCACTGCCTCCTGGAACTCCTTCAGATGCCCCAGACAATTTGGCCCTCTCTGCTTTCCTGCGCACTCGATCCTCAAAAGCCCCTATTTTTCACTTTCGGCGGCCAAGAGAGCAAAAAAGACAAACGTCCAGCTTTTGCTGCCACAGCAAAGGTGCCAGCGGGGAAAAGTGATGCTGGTCCTCACTGCCTCCTGGAACCCCTTCAAATGCCCCAGACAATTTGGCCCTCTCTGCTTTCCTGCGCACTCTATCCTCAAAAGCAGCTTTTTTCACTTTCGGGGGCCAACAGAGCAAAGAAGTCAACGTCCAGCTTTTGCTGCCACAGCAAAGGTGCCAGCGGGGAAAAGTGATGCTGGTCCTCACTGCCTCCTGGAACCCCTTCAAATGCCCCATACAATTTGGCCCTCTCTGCTTTCCTGCGCACTCTATCCTCAAAAGCACCTTTTTTCACTTTTGGCGGCCGACAGAGCAAAAAAGACAAACGTCCAGCTTTTGCTGCCACAGCAAAGGTGCCAGCGGGAAAAGTGATGCTGGTCCTCACAGCCTCCTCGAACTCCTTCAGATGCCCCAGACAATTTGGCCCTCTCTGCCTTCCTGCGCACTCGATCCTCAAAAGCCCCTATTTTTCACTTTCGGCGGCCAAGAGAGCAAAAAAGACAAACGTCCAGCTTTTGCTGCCACAGCAAAGGTGCCAGCGGGGAAAAGTGATGCTGGTCCTCACTGCCTCCTGGAACCCCTTCAAATATCCCACACACTTTGGCACTCTTTGATTTCCTGAGGACTCGATCCTCAAAAGCCCCTATTTTTCACTTTCGGCGGCCAACAGAGCAAAGAAGTCAACATCCAGCTTTTGCTGCAACAGCAAAGGTGCCAGCGGGGAAAAGTGATGCTGGTCCTCACTGCCTCCTGGAACCCCTTCAAATGCCCCATACAATTTGGCCCTCTCTGCTTTCCTGCGCACTCTATCCTCAAAAGCACCTATTTTTCACTTTCGGCGCACAACAGAGCAAAAAAGACAAACGTCCAGCTTTTGCTGCCACAGAAAATGTGCCAGCGGGGAAAAGTGATGCTGGTCCTCACTGCCTCCTGGAACCCCTTCAAATGCCCCATACAATTTGGCCCTCTCTGCTTTCCTGCGCACTCTATCCACAAAAGCACCTTTTTTAAATTTCGGCGGCCAACAGAGCAAAAAGGACAAACGTCCATCTTTTGGTGCCACAGCAAAGGTGCCAGCGGTGAAAAGTGATGCTGGTCCTCACTGCCTCCTGGAACCCCTTCAAATGCCCCATACAATTTGGCCCTCTCTGCTTTGCTGCGCACTCTATCCTCAAAAGCCCCTATTTTTCACTTTCGGCGTCCAAGAGAGCAAAAAAGACAAACGTCCAGCTTTTGCTGCCACAGCAAAGGTGCCAGCGGGGAAAAGTGATGCTGGTCCTCACTGCCTCCTGGAACCCCTTCAAATGCCCCAGACAATTTGGCCCTCTCTGCTTTCCTGCGCACTCTATCCTCAAAAGCACCTTTTTTCACTTTCGGCGGCCGACAGAGCAAAAAAGACAAACGTCCAGCTTTTGCTGCCACAGCAAAGGTGCCAGCGGGAAAAGTGATGCTGGTCCTCACAGCCTCCTCGAACTCCTTCAGATGCCCCAGACAATTTGGCCCTCTCTGCCTACCTGCACACTCGATCCTCAAAAGCCCCTATTTTTCACTTTCGGCGGCCAAGAGAGCAAAAAAGACAAACGTCCAGCTTTTGCTGCCACAGCAAAGGTGCCAGAGGGGAAAAGTGATGCTGGTCCTCACTGCCTCCTGGAACCCCTTCAAATATCCCACACACTTTGGCACTCTCTGATTTCCTGAGGACTCGATCCTCAAAAGCCCCTATTTTTCACTTTCGGCAGCCAACAGAGCAAAGAAGTCAACATCCAGCTTTTGCTGCAACAGCAAAGGTGCCAGCGGGGAAAAGTGATGCTGGTCCTCACTGCCTCCTGGAACCCCTTCAAATGCCCCATACAATTTGGCCCTCTCTGCTTTCCTGCGCACTCTATCCTCAAAAGCACCTATTTTTCACTTTCGGCGCACAACAGAGCAAAAAAGACAAACGTCCAGCTTTTGCTGCCACAGCAAATGTGCCAGCGGGGAAAAGTGATGCTGGTCCTCACTGCCTCCTGGAACTCCTTCAGATGCCCCAGACAATTTGGCCCTCTCTGCTTTCCTGCGCACTCTATCCTCAGAAGCCCCTATTTTTCACTTTCGGCGGCCAACAGAGCAAAAAAGACAAACGTCCAGCTTTTGCTGCCACAGGAAAGGTTTCAGCGGGGAAAAGTGATGCTGGTCCTCACTGACTCCTGGAACCCCTTCAAATGCCCCACACACTTTGGCCCTCTCTGATTTCCTGAGGACTCGATACTCAAAATCCCCTATTTTTCACTTTTGGCGGCCAAGAGAGCAAAGAAGTCAACATCCAGCTTTTGCAGCAACAGCAAAGGTGCCAGCGGGGAAAAGTGATGCTGGTCCTCACTGCCTCCTGAAACCCCTTCAAATGCCCCATACAATTTGGCCCTCTCTGCTTTCCTGCGCACTCTATCCTCAAAAGCACCTTTTTTCACTTTCGGCGGCCGACAGAGGAAAAAAGACAAACGTCCAGCTTTTGCTGCCACAGCAAAGGTGCCAGCGGGGAAAAGTGATGCTGGTCCTCACTGCCTCCTGGAACTCCTTCAGATGCCCCAGACAATTTGGCCCTCTCTGCTTTCCTGCGCACTCTATCCTCAAAAGCCCCTATTTTTCACTTTCGGCGGCCAAGAGAGCAAAAAAGACAAACGTCCAGCTTTTGCTGCCACAGCAAAGGTGCCAGCAGGGAAAAGTGATGCTGGTCCTCACTGCCTCCTGGAACCCCTTCAAATGCCCCATACAATTTGGCCCTCTCTGCTTTCCTGCGCACTCTATCCTCAAAAGCCCCTATTTTTCACTTTCGGCGGCCAAGAGAGCAAAAAAGAATAACGTCCAGCTTTTGCTGCCACAGCAAAGGTGCCAGCGGGGAAAAGTGATGCTGGTCCTCACTGCCTCCTGGAACCCCTTCAAATGCCCCACACAATTTAGCCCTCTGTGCTTTCCTGCGCACTCTATCCTCAAAAGCACCTTTTTTCACTTTCGGCGCCCAACAGAGCAAAGAAGTCAACGTACAGCTTTTGGTGTCACAGCAAAGGTGCCAGCGGGGAAAAGTGATGCTGGTCCTCACTGCCTCCTGGAACTCCTTCAGATGCCTTAGACAATTTGGCCCTCTCTGCTTTCCTGCGCACTCTATCCTCAAAAGCCCCTATTTTTCACTTTCGGCGGCCAAGAGAGCAAAAAAGACGAACGTCCAGCTTTTGCTGCCACAGCAAAGGTGCCAGCGGGGAAAAGTGATGCTGGTCCTCACTGCCTCCTGGAACCCCTTCAAATGCACCACACACTTTAGCCCTCTCTGTTTTTTTGAGGACTCTATCCTCAAAAGCCCCTATTTTTCACTTTCGGCGGCCAACAGAGCAAAGAAGTCAACGTCCACCTTTTGCAGCAACAGCAAAGGTGCCAGCGGGGAAAAGTGATGCTGGTCCTCACTGCCTCCTGGAACCCCTTCAAATGCCCCATACAATTTGGCCCTCTCTGCTTTCCTGCGCACTTTATCCACAAAAGCACCTTTTTTAAATTTCGGCGGCCAACAGAGCAAAGAAGTCAACGTCCAGCTTTTGCAGCAACAGCAAAGGTGCCAGCGGGGAAAAGTGATGCTGGTCCTCACTGCCTCCTGGAACTCCTTCAGATGCCCCAGACAATTTGGCCCTCTCTGCTTTCCTGCGCACTCGATCCTCAAAAGCCCGTATTTTTCACTTTCGGCGGGCAAGAGAGCAAAATACCAACGTCCAGCTTTTGCTGCCACAGCAAAGGTGCCAGCGGGGAAAAGTGATGCGGGTCCTCACTGCCTCCTGGAACTCCTTCAGATGCCCCAGACAATTTGGCCCTCTCTGCTTTCCTGCGCACTCTATCCTCAAAAGCCCCTATTTTTCACTTTCGGCGGCCAACAGAGCAAAAAAGACAAACGTCCAGCATTTGCTGCCACAGCAAATGTGCCAGCGGGGAAAAGTGATGCTGGTCCTCACTGCCTCCTGGAACTCCTTCAAATGCCCCACACACTTTGGGCCTCTCTGATTTCCTGAGGACTCGATCCTCAAAAGCCCCTATTTTTCACTTTCGGCGGCCAACAGAGCAAAGAAGTCAACGTCCAGCTTTTGCAGCAACAGCAAAGGTGCCAGCGGTGAAAAGTGATGCTGGTCCTCACTGCCTCCTGGAACCCCTTCAAATGCCCCATACAATTTGGCACTCTCTGCTTTCCTGCGCACTCTATCCTCAAAAGCACCTTTTTTCACTTTCGGCGGCCGACAGAGCAAAAAAGACAAACGTCCAGCTTTTGCTGCCACAGCAAAGGTGCCAGCGGGGAAAAGTGATGCTGGTCCTCACTGCCTCCTGGAACTCCTTCAGATGCCCCACACACTTTGGCCCTCTCTGATTTCCTGAGGACTCGATCCTCAAAAGCCCCTATTTTTCACTTTCGGCGGCCAACAAAGCAAAGAAGTCAACGTCCAGCTTTTGCTGCAACAGCAAAGGTGCCAGCGGGGAAAAGTGATGCTGGTCCTCACTGCCTCCTGGAACCCCTTCAAATGCCCCATACAATTTGGCCCTCTCTGCTTTCCTGCGCACTCTATCCTCAAAAGCCCCTATTTTTCACTTTCGGCGGCCAACAGAGCAAAGAAGTCAACGTCCAGCTTTTGCAGCAACAGCAAAGGTGCCAGCGGGGAAAAGTGATGCTGGTCCTCACTGCCTCCTGGAACCCCTTCAAATGCCCCATACAATTTGGCACTCTCTGCTTTCCTGCCCACTCTATCCTCAAAAGCACCTTTTTTCACTTTCGGCGGCCGACAGAGCAAAAAAGACAAACGTCCAGCTTTTGCTGCCACAGCAAAGGTGCCAGCGGGGAAAAGTGATGCTGGTCCTCACTGCCTCCTGGAACTCCTTCAGATGCCCCACACACTTTGGCCCTCTCTGATTTCCTGAGGACTCGATCCTCAAAAGCCCCTATTTTTCACTTTCGGCGGCCAACAGAGCAAAGAAGTCAACGTCCAGCTTTTGCTGCAACAGCAAAGGTGCCAGCGGGGAAAAGTGATGCTGGTCCTCACTGCCTCCTGGAACCCCTTCAAATGCCCCACACAATTTGGCCCTCTCTGCTTTCCTGCGGACTCTATCCTCAAAAGCCCCTATTTTTCACTTTCGGCGGCCAACAGAGCAAAAAAGACAAACGTCCAGCTTTTGCTGCCACAGCAAATGTGCCAGCGGGGAAAAGTGATGCTGGTCCTCACTGCCTCCTGGAACCCCTTCAAATGCCCCATACAATTTGGCCCTCTCTGCTTTCCTGCGCACTCTATCCACAAAAGCACCTTTTTTATCTTTCGGCGGCCAACAGAGCAAAAAGGACAAACGTCCATCTTTTGGTGCCACAGCAAAGGTGCCAGCAGGGAAAAGTGATGCTGGTCCTCACCGACTCCTGGAACCCCTTCAAATGCCCCAGACAATTTGGCCCTCTCTGCTTTCCTGCGCACTCTATCCTCAAAAGCAGCTTTTTTCACTTTCGGGGCCCAACAGAGCAAAGAAGTCAACATCCAGCTTTTGCTGCCACAGCAAAGGTGCCAGCGGGGAAAAGTGATGCTGGTCCTCACTGCCTCCTGGAACTCCTTCAGATGCCCCAGACAATTTGGCCCTCTCTGCTTTCCTGCGAACTCTATCCTCAAAAGCCCATATTTTTCACTTTCGGCGGCCAAAAGAGCAAAAAAGACAAAGGTCCAGCTTTTGCTGCCACAGGAAAGGTTTCAGCAGGGAAAAGTGATGCTGGTCCTCACTGACTCCTGGAACCCCTTCAAATGCCCCACACACTTTGGCCCTCTCTGATTTCCTGAGGACTCGATCCTCAAAAGCCCCTATTTTTCACTTTCGGCGGCCAACAGAGCAAAGAAGTCAACGTCCAGCTTTTGCTGCCACAGCAAAGGTGCCAGCGGGGAAAAGTGATGCTGGTCCTCACTGCCTCCTGGAACCCCTTCAAATGCCCCAGACAATTTGGCCCTCTCTGCTTTCCTGCGCACTCTATCCTCAAAAGCACCTATTTTTAACTTTCGGCGGCCAACAGGGCAAAAAGGACAAACGTCCATCTTTTGGTTCCACAGCAAAGGTGCCAGCAGGGAAAAGTGATGCTGGTCCTCACTGCCTCCTGGAACCCCATCAAATGCCCCATACAATTTTGCCCTCTCTGCTTTCCTGCGCACTCTATCCTCAAAAGCAGCTTTTTTCACTTTCGGCGGCCAACAGAGCAAAGAAGTCAAACGTCCAGCTTTTGCTGCCACAGAAAAGGTGCCAGCGGGGAAAAGTGATGCTGGTCCTCACTGCCTCCTGGAACTCCTTCAGATGCCCCAGACAATTTGGCCCTCTCTGCTTTCCTGCAAACTCGATCCTCAAAAGCCCCTATTTTTCACTTTCGGCGGCCAAGAGAGCAAAAAAGACGAACGTCCAGCTTTTGCTGCCACAGCAAAGGTGCCAGCGGGGAAAAGTGATGCTGGTCCTCACTGCCTCCTGGAACCCCTTCAAATGCTCCACACAGTTTGGCCCTCTCTGATTTCCTGAAGACTCTGTCCTCAAAAGCATCTTTTTTCACTTTCAGCGGCCAACAGAGCAAAGAAGTCAACGTCCATCTTTTGCTGCCACAGCAAAGGTGCCAGCGGGGAAAAGTGATGCTGGTCCTCACTGCCTCCTGGAACTCCTTCAGATGCCCCAGACAATTTGGCTCTCTCTGCTTTCCTGCGCACTCTATCCACAAAAGCCCCTATTTTTCACTTTTGGCGGCCAAGAGAGAAAAAAGACAAACGTCCAGCTTTTGCTGCCACAGCAAAGGTGCCAGCGGGGAAAAGTGATGCTGGTCCTCACTGCCTCCTGGAACTCCTTCAGATGCCCCACACACTTTGGCCCTCTCTGATTTCCTGAGGACTCGATCCTCAAAAGCCCCTATTTTTCACTTTCGGCGGCCAACAGAGCAAAGAAGTCAACGTCCAGCTTTTGCTGCAACAGCAAAGGTGCCAGCGGGGAAAAGTGATGCTGGTCCTCACTGCCTCCTGGAACCCCTTCAAATGCCCCACACAATTTGGCCCTCTCTGCTTTCCTGCGGACTCTATCCTCAAAAGCCCCTATTTTTCACTTTCGGCGGCCAACAGAGCAAAAAAGACAAACGTCCAGCTTTTGCTGCCACAGCAAATGTGCCAGCGGGGAAAAGTGATGCTGGTCCTCACTGCCTCCTGGAACCCCTTCAAATGCCCCATACAATTTGGCCCTCTCTGCTTTCCTGCGCACTCTATCCACAAAAGCACCTTTTTTATCTTTCGGCGGCCAACAGAGCAAAAAGGACAAACGTCCATCTTTTGGTGCCACAGCAAAGGTGCCAGCAGGGAAAAGTGATGCTGGTCCTCACCGACTCCTGGAACCCCTTCAAATGCCCCAGACAATTTGGCCCTCTCTGCTTTCCTGCGCACTCTATCCTCAAAAGCAGCTTTTTTCACTTTCGGGGGCCAACAGAGCAAAGAAGTCAACATCCAGCTTTTGCTGCCACAGCAAAGGTGCCAGCGGGGAAAAGTGATGCTGGTCCTCACTGCCTCCTGGAACTCCTTCAGATGCCCCAGACAATTTGGCCCTCTCTGCTTTCCTGCGAACTCTATCCTCAAAAGCCCATATTTTTCACTTTCGGCGGCCAAAAGAGCAAAAAAGACAAAGGTCCAGCTTTTGCTGCCACAGGAAAGGTTTCAGCAGGGAAAAGTGATGCTGGTCCTCACTGACTCCTGGAACCCCTTCAAATGCCCCACACACTTTGGCCCTCTCTGATTTCCTGAGGACTCGATCCTCAAAAGCCCCTATTTTTCACTTTCGGCGGCCAACAGAGCAAAGAAGTCAACGTCCAGCTTTTGCTGCCACAGCAAAGGTGCCAGCGGGGAAAAGTGATGCTGGTCCTCACTGCCTCCTGGAACCCCTTCAAATGCCCCACACAATTTAGCCCTCTGTGCTTTCCTGCCCACTCTATCCTCCAAAGCACGTTTTTTCACTTTCGGCGCCCAACAGAGCAAAAAGGACAAACGTCCATCTTTTGGTGCCACAGCAAAGGTGCCAGCGGGGAAAAGTGATGCTGGTCCTCACTGCCTCCTGGAACCCCTTCAAATGCCCCATACAATTTGGCCCTCTCTGCTTTCCTGCGCACTCTATCCTCAAAAGCACCTTTTTTCACTATCGGGGCCCAACAGAGCAAAGAAGTCAAACGTCCATCTTTTGGTGCCACAGCAAAGGTGCCAGCGTGGAAAATTGATGCTGGTCCTCACTGCCTCCTGGAACTCCTTCGGATGCCCCAGACAATTTGGCCCTCTCTGCTTTCCTGCAAACTCGATCCTCAAAAGCCCCTATTTTTCACTTTCGGCGGCCAAGAGAGCAAAAAAGACGAACGTCCAGCTTTTGCTGCCACAGCAAAGGTGCCAGCGGGGAAAAGTGATGCTGGTCCACACTGCCTCCTGGAACCCCTTCAAATGCTCCACACAGTTTGGCCCTCTCTGATTTCCTGAAGACTCTGTCCTCAAAAGCACCATTTTTCACTTTCGGCGGCCAACAGTGCAAAGAAGTCAACGTCCAGCTTTTGCTGCAACAGCAAAGGTGCCAGCGGGGAAAAGTGATGCTGGTCCTCACTGCCTCCTGGAACCCCTTCAAATGCACCACACACTTTAGCCCTCTCTGATTTCCTGCGCACTCTATCCTCAAAAGCACCTTTTTTCACTTTCGGAGCCCAACAGAGCAAATAAGACAAATGTCCATCTTTTGGTGCCACAGCAAAGGTGCCAGCGGGGAAAAGTGATGCTGGTCCTCACTGCCTCCTGGAACCCCTTCAAATGCCCCAGACAATTTGGCCCTCTCTGCTTTCCTGCGCACTCTATCCTCAAAAGCACCTATTTTTAACTTTCGGCGGCCAACAGGGCAAAAAGGACAAACGTCCATCTTTTGGTTCCACAGCAAAGGTGCCAGCAGGGAAAAGTGATGCTGGTCCTCACTGCCTCCTGGAACCCCATCAAATGCCCCATACAATTTTGCCCTCTCTGCTTTCCTGCGCACTCTATCCTCAAAAGCAGCTTTTTTCACTTTCGGCGGCCAACAGAGCAAAGAAGTCAAACGTCCAGCTTTTGCTGCCACAGAAAAGGTGCCAGCGGGGAAAAGTGATGCTGGTCCTCACTGCCTCCTGGAACTCCTTCAGATGCCCCAGACAATTTGGCCCTCTCTGCTTTCCTGCAAACTCGATCCTCAAAAGCCCCTATTTTTCACTTTCGGCGGCCAACAGAGCAAAAAAGACGAACGTCCAGCTTTTGCTGCCACAGCAAAGGTGCCAGCGGGGAAAAGTGATGCTGGTCCTCACTGCCTCCTGGAACCCCTTCAAATGCTCCACACAGTTTGGCCCTCTCTGATTTCCTGAAGACTCTGTCCTCAAAAGCACCTTTTTTCACTTTCAGCGGCCAACAGAGCAAAGAAGTCAACGTCCATCTTTTGCTGCCACAGCAAAGGTGCCAGCGGGGAAAAGTGATGCTGGTCCTCACTGCCTCCTGGAACTCCTTCAGATGCCCCAGACAATTTGGCTCTCTCTGCTTTCCTGCGCACTCTATCCACAAAAGCCCCTATTTTTCACTTTTGGCGGCCAAGAGAGAAAAAAGACAAACGTCCAGCTTTTGCTGCCACAGCAAAGGTGCCAGCGGGGAAAAGTGATGCTGGTCCTCACTACCTCCTGGAACCCCTTCAAATGCCCCATACAATTTGGCCCTCTCTGCTTTCCTGCCTACTCTATCCTCAAAAGCACCTTTTTTCACTTTCGGCGCCCAACAGAGCAAATAAGACAAACGTACATCTTTGGTGCCACAGCACAGGTGCCAGCAGGGAAAAGTGATGCTGGTCCTCACTGCCTCCTGGAACCCCTTCAAATGCCCCATACAATTTGGCACTCTCTGCTTTCCTGCGCACTCTATCCTCAAAAGCCCCTATTTTTCACTTTCGGCGGCCAACAGAGCAAAGAAGTCAACGTCCAGCTTTTGCAGCAACAGCAAAGGTGCCAGCGGGGAAAAGTGATGCTGGTCCTCACTGCCTCCTGGAACCCCTTCAAATGCCCCATACAATTTGGCCCTCTCTTGTTTCCTGCAAACTCTATCCTCAAAAGCACTTTTTTTCTCTCTCGGTGTTGTTTGTAGGAAAAAACACAATCGTCCAACTTTTGCTGCCACAGCAAATGGGCCAGCGGGGAAAAGTGATGCTGGTCCTCACTGCCTCCTGGAACTCCTTCAGATGCCCCAGACAATTTGGCCCTCTCTGCTTTCCTGCAAACTCTATCCTCAAAAGCACCTTTTTTCACTTTCGGCGGCCAAGAGAGCAAAGAAGTCGACGTCCAGCTTTTGCTGCCACAGCAAAGGTGCCAGCGGGGAAAAGTGATGCTGGTCCTCACTGCCTCCTGGAACCCCTTCAAATGCCCCAGACAATTTGGCCATCTCTGCTTTCCTGCGCACTCTATCCTCAAAAGCAGCTTTTTTCACTTTCGGCGGCCAAGAGAGCAAAGAAGTCAACGTCCAGCTTTTGCTGCCACAGCAAATGTGCCAGCGGGGAAAAGTGATGCTGGTCCTCACTGCCTCCTGGAACCCATTCAAATGCCCCATACAATTTGGCCCTCTGTGCTTTCCTGCAAACTCTATCCTTAAAAGCACCTTTTTTCACTCTCAGAGTTGTTTGTAGGAAAAAACACAATCGTCCAACTTTTGCTCCCACAGCAAATGTGCCAGCAAGGAAAAGTGATGCTGGTCCTCACTGCCTCCTGGAACCCCTTCAAATGCCCCACACACTTTGGCCCTCTCTGCTTTCCTGCCCACTCTAATCTCAAAAGCACCTTTTTACACTTTCGGCGCCCAACAGAGCAAAAAAGACAAAAGTCCAGCTTTTGCAGCCACAGCAAATGTACCAGCGGGGAAAAGTGATGCGGGTCCTCACTGCCTCCTGGAACCCCTTCAAATCACAGAATCACAGAATCACAGAATCATCAGAGTTGGAAGGGACCTCTAGAGATCATCTAGTCCAACTCTCCTGCTAAAGCAGGATTGCCTAGAGCACATTACTCAGGACTGCATACAGGCGGGTCTTGAAAATCTCCAGGGAAGGGGACTCCACAACCTCCCTGGGCAGCCTGTTCCAGTGCTCTGTCACCCTCACCGTAAAGAACTGTTTCCGTGTATTTGAACGGAACTTCCTGTGTTCTAACTTGTGCCCATTGCCCCTCGTCCTGTCACTTGGAACCAATGAAAAGAGCCTGGCTCCATCCTTCTTCAACCCACCCTTTAGATACTTGTACGCCATAATAAGGTCTCCCCTCAGCCTTCTCTTCTCCAGGCTAAAGAGTCCCAGCTCTCTCAGCCTTTCCTCATAAGGGAGGTGCTCCAAGCCCTTAATCATCTTAGTTGCCCTTCGCTGGACTCGCTCCAGCAGTTCCCTGTCCCTCTTGAACTGGGGAGCCCAAAACTGGACACAGTATTCCAGTTGTGGCCTCACCAGTGCCGAGTAGAGGGGGAGAATGACCTCCCTCGACCTACTGGCCACACTCTTCCCTATGCAGCCCAGGATTCCATTGGCCTTTTTGGCGACAAGGGCACATTGCTGGGCCATGGATAATTTACTGTCTACCACAACCCCCAGATCCTTCTCCTCCAAGCTATCTCCCAGCAGGTCAGCCCCTAACCTGTACTGGTGCCTAGCATTCTTCCTCCCCAGGTGCAGGACCTTGCACTTGGTTTTGTTGAACCTCATTAGGTTCTTCTCTGCCCAGCTCTCCAGCCTGTCCAGGTCACGCTGGATGGCAGCACGGCCCTCTGGGGTGTCAGCCACCCCACCCAGTTTGGTATCATCAGCAAACTTGCTGAGGATACTCTGTCCCCTCATCCAGGTCATTAATGAATATATTAAACAAAATAGGACCAAGTATTGACCCCTGGGGGACACCACTGGTTACAGGCCTCCAACTAGACTCTGTGCCGCTGACCACAACCCTCTGAGTCCTGTCCCGCAGCCAACTCTCAATCCACCTCACTGTCACCTCATCTAGCCCATACTTCCTCAGCTTCCTAATGAGGATGTCATGGGAGACAGTGTCAAAAGCCTTGCTAAAGTCAAGGTAGATGACATCCACGACTTTCCCCTCATCCAGCCAACCAGTTATAACATCATAGAAAGCTATCAGATTGGTCAAGCACGATTTACCCTTGGTAAATCCATGTTGACCACTTCCAATAACTTCCTGTTCCTCAACGTGATTGGAGATGACATCCAGAATGAGTCGCTCCAATACCTTCCCAGGGACAGAGGTGAGACTAACCGGTCTGTAGTTCCCTGGGTCCTCCTTCTTGCCTTTTTTGAAGATTGGAGTGATGTCGGCCTTCCTCCAGTCCTCAGGCACCTCTCCTGTTCTCCATGACCGTTCAAAGACGATGGAGAGTGGTCTTTTTTTCTCTCTCGGCGTTGTTTGTAGGAAAAAAAAAAACGTCCAGCTTTTGCTGCCACAGCAAATGTGCCAGCGGGGAAAAGTGATGCTGGTCCTCACTGCCTCCTGGAACTCCTTCAGATGCCCCAGACAATTTGGACCTCTCTGCTTTCCTGCAAACTCGATCTTCAAAATCACCTTTGTTCACTTTCGGCGCCCAACAGAGCAAAAAAGAAAAACGTCCAGCTTTTGCTGCCACAGCAAAGGTGCCAGCGGGGAAAAGTGATGCTGGTCCTCACTGCCTCCTGGAACCCCTTCAAATGCCCCACACACTTTGGCCCTCTCTGATTTCCTGAGGAGTCTATCCTCAAAGCAGCTTTTTTCAACTTCGGCGGCCAACAGAGCAAAGAAGTCAACGTACAGCTTTTGTTGCAACAGCAAAGGTGCCAGCGGGGAAAAGTGATGCTGGTCCTCACTGCCTCCTGGAACCCCTTCAAATGCCCCATAAAATTTGGCCCTCTCTGCTTTCCTGCGCACTCTATCCTCAAAAGCACCTTTTTTCACTTTCGGCAGCCGACAGAGCAAAAAAGACAAACGTCCAGCTTTTGCTGCCACAGCAAAGGTGCCAGCGGGGAAAAGTGATGCTGGTCCTCACTGCCTCCTGGAACTCCTTCAGATGCCCCAGACAATTTGGCCCTCTCTGCTTTCCTGCGCACTCTATCCTCAAAAGCCCCTATTTTTCACTTTCGGCGGACAAGAGAGCAAAAAAGACCAACGACCAGCTTTTGCTGCAACAGCAAAGGTGCCAGCGGGGAAAAGTGATGCTGGTCCTCACTGCCTCCTGGAACCCCTTCAAATGCCCCACACACTTTGGCCCTCTCTGATTTCCTGAGGACTCGATCCTCAAAAGCCCCTATTTTTCACTTTCGGCGGCCAAGAGAGCAAAGAAGTCAACGTCCAGCTTTTGCAGCAACAGCAAAGGTGCCAGCGGGGAAAAGTGATGCTGGTCCTCACTGCCTCCTGGAACTCCTTCAAATGCCCCATACAATTTGGCCCTCTCTGCTTTCCTGCGCACTCTATCCTCAAAAGCACCTTTTTTCTCTCTCGGAGTTGTTTGTAGGAAAAAACACAATCGTCCAACTTTTGCTCCCACAGCAAATGTGCCAGCAGGGAAAAGTGATGCTGGTCCTCACTGCCTCCTGGAACTCCTTCAAATGCCCCATACTATTTGGCCCTCTCTGCTTTCCTGCGCACTCTATCCTCAAAAGCCCCTATTTTTCACTT
The DNA here is from genome assembly GCF_965231255.1 of Vanellus vanellus. Taxonomy (NCBI): domain Eukaryota; kingdom Metazoa; phylum Chordata; class Aves; order Charadriiformes; family Charadriidae; genus Vanellus; species Vanellus vanellus. Next base: position 82,072,481 of record NC_138905.1, on the reverse strand, counting down.
TCGGCGGCCAAGAGAGCAAAAAAGACAAACGTCCAGCTTTTGCTGCCACAGCAAATGTGCCAGCGGGGAAAAGTGATGCTGGTCCTCACTGCCTCCTGGAACCCCTTCAAATGCCCCACACACTTTGGCCCTCTCTGATTTCCTGAGGACTCTATCCTCAAAGCAGCTTTTTTCACTTTCGGCGGCCAACAGAGCAAAGAAGTCAACCAACAGCTTTTGCTGCAACAGCAAAGGTGCCAGCGGGGAAAAGTGATGCTGGTCCTCACTGCCTCCTGGAACCCCTTCAAATGCCCCACACAATTTGGCTCTCTCTGCTTTACTGAGGACTCTATCCTAAAAAGCAGCTTTTTTTACTTTCGGCGGCCAAGAGAGCAAAGAAGTCAACGTCCATCGTTTGATGCCACAGCAAAGGTGCCAGCGGGGAAAAGTGATGCTGGTCCTCACTGCCTCCTGGAACCCCTTCCAATGCCCCATACAATTTGGCCCTCTCTGCTTTCCTGCAAACTCTATCCTCAAAAGCAGCTTTTTTTCTCTCTCGGCGTTGTTTGTAGGAAAAAACACAATCGTTCAACTTTTGCTGCGACAGCAAATGGGCCAGCGGGGAAAAGTGATGCTGGTCCTCACTGCCTCCTGGAACTCCTTCAGATGCCCCAGACAATTTGGCCCTCTCTGCTTCCCTGTAAACTCTATCCTCAAAAGCACCTTTTTTCACTTTCGGCGGCCAAGAGAGCAAAGAAGTCAACGTCCAGCTTTTGCTGCCACAGCAAAGGTGCCAGCGGGGAAAAGTGATGCTGGTCCTCACTGCCTCCTGGAACCCCTTCAAATGCCCCAGACAATTTGGCCCTCTCTGCTTTCCTGCGCACTCTATCCTCAAAAGCAGCTTTTTTCACTTTCAACGGCCAAGAGAGCAAAGAAGTCAACGTCCAGCTTTTGCTGCCACAGCAAAGGTGCCAGCGGGGAAAAGTGATGCTGGTCCTCACTGCCTCCTGGAACCCATTCAAATGCCCCATACAATTTGGCCCTCTCTGCTTTCCTGCAAACTCTATCCTCAAAAGCACCTTTTTTCTCTCTCGGAGTTGTTTGTATGAAAAAACACAATCGTCCAACTTTTGCTCCCACAGCAAATGTGCCAGCGGGGAAAAGTGATGCTGGTCCTCACTGCCTCCTGGAACCCCTTCAAATGCACCACACACTTTGGCCCTCTCTGATTTCCTGAGGACTCTATCCTCAAAGCAGCTTTTTTCACTTTCGGCGGCCAACAGAGCAAAGAAGTCAACCAACAGCTTTTGCTGCAACAGCAAAGGTGCCAGCGGGGAAAAGTGATGCTGGTCCTCACTGCCTCCTGGAACCCCTTCAAATGCCCCACACAATTTGGCTCTCTCTGCTTTACTGAGGACTCTATCCTAAAAAGCAGCTTTTTTTACTTTCGGCGGCCAAGAGAGCAAAGAAGTCAACGTCCATCGTTTGATGCCACAGCAAAGGTGCCAGCGGGGAAAAGTGATGCTGGTCCTCACTGCCTCCTGGAACCCCTTCCAATGCCCCATACAATTTGGCCCTCTCTGCTTTCCTGCAAACTCTATCCTCAAAAGCAGCTTTTTTTCTCTCTCGGCGTTGTTTGTAGGAAAAAACACAATCGTCCAACTTTTGCTGCGACAGCAAATGGGCCAGCGGGGAAAAGTGATGCTGGTCCTCACTGCCTCCTGGAACTCCTTCAGATGCCCCAGACAATTTGGCCCTCTCTGCTTCCCTGTAAACTCTATCCTCAAAAGCACCTTTTTTCACTTTCGGCGGCCAAGAGAGCAAAGAAGTCAACGTCCAGATTTTGCTGCCACAGCAAAGGTGCCAGCGGGGAAAAGTGATGCTGGTCCTCACTGCCTCCTGGAACCCCTTCAAATGCCCCACACACTTTGGCCCTCTCTGCTTTCCTGCGCACTCTATCCTCAAAAGCAGCTTTTTTCACTTTCAACGGCCAAGAGAGCAAAGAAGTCAACGTCCAGCTTTTGCTGCCACAGCAAAGGTGCCAGCGGGGAAAAGTGATGCTGGTCCTCACTGCCTCCTGGAACCCATTCAAATGCCCCATACAATTTGGCCCTCTCTGCTTTCCTGCAAACTCTATCCTCAAAAGCACCTTTTTTCTCTCTCGGAGTTGTTTGTATGAAAAAACACAATCGTCCAACTTTTGCTCCCACAGCAAATGTGCCAGCGGGGAAAAGTGATGCTGGTCCTCACTGCCTCCTGGAACCCCTTCAAATGCCCCAGACAATTTGGCACTCTTTGCTTTCCTGAGGACTCTATCCTCAAAAGCAGCTTTTTTCACTTTCGGCGGCCAACAGAGCAAAGAAGTCAACGTCCATCTTTTGATGCCACAGCAAATGTGCCAGCGGGGAAAAGTGATGCTGGTCCTCACTGCCTCCTGAAACCCCTTCAAATGCCCCATACAATTTGGCCCTCTCTGGTTTCCTGCAAACTCTATCCTCAAAAGCACTTTTTTTCTCTCTCGGCGTTGTTTGTAGGAAAAAACACAAACGTCCAGCTTTTGCTGCCACAGCAAATGTGCCAGCGGGGAAAAGTGATGCTGGTCCTCACTGCCTCCTGGAACTCCTTCAGATGTCCCAGACAATTTGGCCCTCTCTGCTTTCCTGCAAACTCTATCCTCAAAAGCACCTTTTTTCACTTTCGGCGGCCAACAGAGCAAAAAAGAAAAACGTCCAGCTTTTGCTGCCACAGCAAAGGTGCCAGCGGGGAAAAGTGATGCTGGTCCTCACTGCCTCCAGGAACCCCTTCAAATGCCCCATACAATTTGGCCCTCTCTGCTTTCCTGCCCACTCTATCCTCAAAAGCAGCTTTTTTCACTTTCGGCGGCCAAGAGAGCAAAGAAGTCAACGTCCATCTTTTGATGCCACAGCAAATGTGCCAGCGGGGAAAAGTGATGCTGGTCCTCACTGCCTCCTGGAACCCCTTCAAATGCCCCATACAATTTGGCTCTCTCCGGTTTCCTGCAAACTCTATCCTCAAAAGCACTTTTTTTCTCTCTCGGCGTTGTTTGTAGGAAAAAAAAAAAACGTCCAGCTTTTGCTGCCACAGCAAATGTGCCAGCGGGGAAAAGTGATGCTGGTCCTCACTGCCTCCTCGAAGTCCTTCAGATGCCCCAGACAATTTGGCCCTCTCTGCTTTCCTGCGCACTCTATCCTCAAAAGCCCCTATTTTTCACTTTCGGCGGCCAACAGAGCAAAAAAGACAAACGTCCAGCTTTTGCTGCCACAGCAAATGTGCCAGCGGGGAAAAGTGATGCTGGTCCTAACTGCCTTATGGAACCCCTTCAAATGCCCCACACAATTTGGCCCTCTCTGCTTTACTGCCCACTCTATCCTCAAAAGCACCTTTTTTCACTTTCGCAGCTGGTTGGAGCAAAAAAGACAAACGTCCAGCATTTGCTGCCACAGCAAAGGTGCCAGCAGGGAAAAGTGATGCTGGTCCTCACTGCCTCCTGGAACCCCTTCAAATGCCCCATAAAATTTGGCCCTCTCTGCTTTCCTGCGCACTCTATCCTCAAAAGCCCCTATTTTTCACTTTCGGCGGACAAGAGAGCAAAAAAGAAAAACGTCCAGCTTTTGCTGCCACAGCAAAGGTGCCAGCGGGGAAAAGTGATGCTGGTCCTCACTGCCTCCTGGAACCCCTTCAAATGCCCCACACAATTTAGCCCTCTCTGCTTTCCTGCCCACTCTATCCTCAAAAGCACCCTTTTTCACTTTCGGCGCCCAACAGAGCAAAAAAGACAAACGTCCATGTTTTGGTGTCACAGCAAAGGTGCCAGCAGGGAAAAGTGATGCTGGTCCTCACTGCCTCCTGGAACTCCTTCAAATGCCCCATACAATTTGGCCCTCTCTGCTTTCCTGCGCACTCTATCCTCAAAAGCACCTTTTTTCACTTTCGGCGGCCAAGAGAGCAAAAAAGACAAACGTCCATCTTTTGCTGCCACAGCAAATGTGCCAGCGGGGAAAAGTGATGCTGGTCCTCACTGCCTCCTGGAACCCCTTCAAATGCCCCATACAATTTGGCCCTGTCTGCTTTCCTGCGCACTCGATCCTCTAAAGCACCTATTTTTCACTTTCGGCGCACAACAGAGCAAAAAAGACAAACGTCCAGCTTTTGCTGCCACAGCAAATGTGCCAGCGGGGAAAAGTGATGCTGGTCCTCACTGCCTCCTGGAACCCCTTCAAATGCCCCATACAATTTGGCCCTCTCTGCTTTCCTGCGCACTCGATCCGCAAAAGCACCTATTTTTCACTTTCGGCGCACAACAGAGCAAAAAAGACAAACGTCCAGCTTTTGCTGCCACAGCAAATGTGCCAGCTAGGAAAAGTGATGCTGGTCCTCACTGCCTCCTGGAACCCCTTCAAATGCCCCACACAATTTGGCCCTCTCTGCTTTCCTGCAAACTCTATCCTCAAAAGCACTTTTTTTCTCTCTCGGCGTAGTTTGTAGGAAAAAACACAATCGTCCAACTTTTACTGCCATAGCAAATGTCCCAGCGGGGAAAAGTGATGCTCGTCCTCACTGCCTCCTGGAACTCCTTCAAATGCCCCATACAATTTGGCCCTCTCTGCTTTCCTGCGCACTCTATCCTCAAAAGCACCTTTTTTCACTTTCGGCGGCCAAGAGAGCAAAAAAGACAAACGTCCATCTTTTGCTGCCACAGCAAATGTGCCAGCGGGGAAAAGTGATGCTGGTCCTCACTGCCTCCTGGAACCCCTTCAAATGCCCCATACAATTTGGCCCTGTCTGCTTTCCTGCGCACTCGATCCTCTAAAGCACCTATTTTTCACTTTCGGCGGCCAACAGAGCAAAGAAGTCAACGTCCAGCTTTTGCTGCCACAGCAAATGTGCCAGCGGGGAAAAGTGATGCTGGTCCTCACTGCCTCCTGGAACCCCTTCAAATGCCCCATACAATTTGGCCCTCTCTGCTTTCCTGCGCACTCTATCCACAAAAGCACCTTTTTTAACTTTCGGCGGCCAAGGGAGCAAAAAAGACAAACGTCCAGCTTTTGCTGCCACAGCAAAGGTGCCAGCGGGGAAAAGTGATGCGGGTCCTCACTGCCTCCTGGAACTCCTTCAGATGCCCCAGACAATTTGGCCCTCTCTGCTTTCCTGCGCACTCGATCCTCAAAAGCCCCTATTTTTCACTTTCGGCGGCCAAGAGAGCAAAAAAGACAAACGTCCAGCTTTTGCTGCCACAGCAAAGGTGCCAGCGGGGAAAAGTGATGCTGGTCCTCACTGCCTCCTGGAACCCCTTCAAATGCCCCAGACAATTTGGCCCTCTCTGCTTTCCTGCGCACTCTATCCTCAAAAGCAGCTTTTTTCACTTTCGGGGGCCAACAGAGCAAAGAAGTCAACGTCCAGCTTTTGCTGCCACAGCAAAGGTGCCAGCGGGGAAAAGTGATGCTGGTCCTCACTGCCTCCTGGAACCCCTTCAAATGCCCCATACAATTTGGCCCTCTCTGCTTTCCTGCGCACTCTATCCACAAAAGCACCTTTTTTACCTTTCGGCGGCCAAGGGAGCAAAAAAGACAAACGTCCAGCTTTTGCTGCCACAGCAAAGGTGCCAGCGGGGAAAAGTGATGCGGGTCCTCACTGCCTCCTGGAACTCCTTCAGATGCCCCAGACAATTTGGCCCTCTCTGCTTTCCTGCAAACTCGATCCTCAAAAGCCCCTATTTTTCACTTTCAGCGGCCAAGAGAGCAAAAAAGACAAACGTCCAGCTTTTGCTGCCACAGCAAAGGTGCCAGCGGGGAAAAGTGATGCTGGTCCTCACTGCCTCCTGGAACCCCTTCAAATGCCCCAGACAATTTGGCCCTCTCTGCTTTCCTGCGCACTCTATCCTCAAAAGCAGCTTTTTTCACTTTCGGGGGCCAACAGAGCAAAGAAGTCAACGTCCAGCTTTTGCTGCCACAGCAAAGGTGCCAGCGGGGAAAAGTGATGCTGGTCCTCACTGCCTCCTGGAACCCCTTCAAATGCCCCATACAATTTGGCCCTCTCTGCTTTCCTGCGCACTCTATCCTCAAAAGCACCTTTTTTCACTTTTGGCGGCCGACAGAGCAAAAAAGACAAACGTCCAGCTTTTGCTGCCACAGCAAAGGTGCCAGCGGGAAAAGTGATGCTGGTCCTCACAGCCTCCTCGAACTCCTTCAGATGCCCCAGACAATTTGGCCCTCTCTGCCTTCCTGCGCACTCAATCCTCAAAAGCCCCTATTTTTCACTTTCGGCGGCCAAGAGAGCAAAAAAGACAAACGTCCAGCTTTTGCTGCCACAGCAAAGGTGCCAGCGGGGAAAAGTGATGCTGGTCCTCACTGCCTCCTGGAACCCCTTCAAATATCCCACACACTTTGGCACTCTTTGATTTCCTGAGGACTCGATCCTCAAAAGCCCCTATTTTTCACTTTCGGCGGCCAACAGAGCAAAGAAGTCAACATCCAGCTTTTGCTGCAACAGCAAAGGTGCCAGCGGGGAAAAGTGATGCTGGTCCTCACTGCCTCCTGGAACCCCTTCAAATGCCCCATACAATTTGGCCCTCTCTGCTTTCCTGCGCACTCTATCCTCAAAAGCACCTATTTTTCACTTTCGGCGCACAACAGAGCAAAAAAGACAAACGTCCAGCTTTTGCTGCCACAGAAAATGTGCCAGCGGGGAAAAGTGATGCTGGTCCTCACTGCCTCCTGGAACCCCTTCAAATGCCCCATACAATTTGGCCCTCTCTGCTTTCCTGCGCACTCTATCCACAAAAGCACCTTTTTTAAATTTCGGCGGCCAACAGAGCAAAAAGGACAAACGTCCATCTTTTGGTGCCACAGCAAAGGTGCCAGCAGGGAAAAGTGATGCTGGTCCTCACTGCCTCCTGGAACCCCTTCAAATGCCCCAGACAATTTGGCCCTCTCTGCTTTCCTGCGCACTCTATCCTCAAAAGCAGCTTTTTTCACTTTCGGGGGCCAACAGAGCAAAGAAGTCAACGTCCAGCTTTTGCTGCCACAGCAAAGGTGCCAGTGGGGAAAAGTGATGCTGGTCCTCACTGCCTCCTGGAACTCCTTCAGATGCCCCAGACAATTTGGCCCTCTCTGCTTTCCTGCAAACTCTATCCTCAAAAGCCCCTATTTTTCACTTTCGGCGGCCAAGAGAGCAAAAAAGACAAACGTCCAGCTTTTGCTGCCACAGCAAAGGTGCCAGCGGGGAAAAGTGATGCTGGTCCTCAATGACTCCTGGAACCCCTTCAAATGCCCCACACACTTTGGCCCTCTCTGATTTCCTGAGGACTCGATCCTCAAAAGCCCCTATTTTTCACTTTCGGCGGCCAACAGAGCAAAGAAGTCAACGTCCAGCTTTTGCAGCAACAGCAAAGGTGCCAGCGGTGAAAAGTGATGCTGGTCCTCACTGCCTCCTGGAACCCCTTCAAATGCCCCATACAATTTGGCCCTCTCTGCTTTGCTGCGCACTCTATCCTCAAAAGCCCCTATTTTTCACTTTCGGCGTCCAAGAGAGCAAAAAAGACAAACGTCCAGCTTTTGCTGCCACAGCAAAGGTGCCAGCGGGGAAAAGTGATGCTGGTCCTCACTGCCTCCTGGAACCCCTTCAAATGCCCCAGACAATTTGGCCCTCTCTGCTTTCCTGCGCACTCTATCCTCAAAAGCACCTTTTTTCACTTTCGGCGGCCGACAGAGCAAAAAAGACAAACGTCCAGCTTTTGCTGCCACAGCAAAGGTGCCAGCGGGAAAAGTGATGCTGGTCCTCACAGCCTCCTCGAACTCCTTCAGATGCCCCAGACAATTTGGCCCTCTCTGCCTTCCTGCACACTCGATCCTCAAAAGCCCCTATTTTTCACTTTCGGCGGCCAAGAGAGCAAAAAAGACAAACGTCCAGCTTTTGCTGCCACAGCAAAGGTGCCAGAGGGGAAAAGTGATGCTGGTCCTCACTGCCTCCTGGAACCCCTTCAAATATCCCACACACTTTGGCACTCTCTGATTTCCTGAGGACTCGATCCTCAAAAGCCCCTATTTTTCACTTTCGGCAGCCAACAGAGCAAAGAAGTCAACATCCAGCTTTTGCTGCAACAGCAAAGGTGCCAGCGGGGAAAAGTGATGCTGGTCCTCACTGCCTCCTGGAACCCCTTCAAATGCCCCATACAATTTGGCCCTCTCTGCTTTCCTGCGCACTCTATCCTCAAAAGCACCTATTTTTCACTTTCGGCGCACAACAGAGCAAAAAAGACAAACGTCCAGCTTTTGCTGCCACAGCAAATGTGCCAGCGGGGAAAAGTGATGCTGGTCCTCACTGCCTCCTGGAACTCCTTCAGATGCCCCAGACAATTTGGCCCTCTCTGCTTTCCTGCGCACTCTATCCTCAAAAGCCCCTATTTTTCACTTTCGGCGGCCAAGAGAGCAAAAAAGACAAACGTCCAGCTTTTGCTGCCACAGGAAAGGTTTCAGCGGGGAAAAGTGATGCTGGTCCTCACTGACTCCTGGAACCCCTTCAAATGCCCCACACACTTTGGCCCTCTCTGATTTCCTGAGGACTCGATACTCAAAATCCCCTATTTTTCACTTTTGGCGGCCAAGAGAGCAAAGAAGTCAACATCCAGCTTTTGCAGCAACAGCAAAGGTGCCAGCGGGGAAAAGTGATGCTGGTCCTCACTGCCTCCTGAAACCCCTTCAAATGCCCCATACAATTTGGCCCTCTCTGCTTTCCTGCGCACTCTATCCTCAAAAGCACCTTTTTTCACTTTCGGCGGCCGACAGAGGAAAAAAGACAAACGTCCAGCTTTTGCTGCCACAGCAAAGGTGCCAGCGGGGAAAAGTGATGCTGGTCCTCACTGCCTCCTGGAACTCCTTCAGATGCCCCAGACAATTTGGCCCTCTCTGCTTTCCTGCGCACTCTATCCTCACAAGCCCCTATTTTTCACTTTCGGCGGCCAAGAGAGCAAAAAAGACAAACGTCCAGCTTTTGCTGCCACAGCAAAGGTGCCAGCAGGGAAAAGTGATGCTGGTCCTCACTGCCTCCTGGAACCCCTTCAAATGCCCCATACAATTTGGCCCTCTCTGCTTTCCTGCGCACTCTATCCTCAAAAGCCCCTATTTTTCACTTTCGGCGGCCAAGAGAGCAAAAAAGAATAACGTCCAGCTTTTGCTGCCACAGCAAAGGTGCCAGCGGGGAAAAGTGATGCTGGTCCTCACTGCCTCCTGGAACCCCTTCAAATGCCCCACACAATTTAGCCCTCTGTGCTTTCCTGCGCACTCTATCCTCAAAAGCACCTTTTTTAACTTTCAGCGCCCAACAGAGCAAAGAAGTCAACGTACAGCTTTTGGTGTCACAGCAAAGGTGCCAGCGGGGAAAAGTGATGCTGGTCCTCACTGCCTCCTGGAACTCCTTCAGATGCCTTAGACAATTTGGCCCTCTCTGCTTTCCTGCGCACTCTATCCTCAAAAGCCCCTATTTTTCACTTTCGGCGGCCAAGAGAGCAAAAAAGACGAACGTCCAGCTTTTGCTGCCACAGCAAAGGTGCCAGCGGGGAAAAGTGATGCTGGTCCTCACTGCCTCCTGGAACCCCTTCAAATGCACCACACACTTTAGCCCTCTCTGTTTTTTTGAGGACTCTATCCTCAAAAGCCCCTATTTTTCACTTTCGGCGGCCAACAGAGCAAAGAAGTCAACGTCCACCTTTTGCAGCAACAGCAAAGGTGCCAGCGGGGAAAAGTGATGCTGGTCCTCACTGCCTCCTGGAACCCCTTCAAATGCCCCATACAATTTGGCCCTCTCTGCTTTCCTGCGCACTTTATCCACAAAAGCACCTTTTTTAAATTTCGGCGGCCAACAGAGCAAAGAAGTCAACGTCCAGCTTTTGCAGCAACAGCAAAGGTGCCAGCGGGGAAAAGTGATGCTGGTCCTCACTGCCTCCTGGAACTCCTTCAGATGCCCCAGACAATTTGGCCCTCTCTGCTTTCCTGCGCACTCGATCCTCAAAAGCCCGTATTTTTCACTTTCGGCGGCCAAGAGAGCAAAAAAGACCAACGTCCAGCTTTTGCTGCCACAGCAAAGGTGCCAGCGGGGAAAAGTGATGCGGGTCCTCACTGCCTCCTGGAACTCCTTCAGATGCCCCAGACAATTTGGCCCTCTCTGCTTTCCTGCGCACTCTATCCTCAAAAGCCCCTATTTTTCACTTTCGGCGGCCAACAGAGCAAAAAAGACAAACGTCCAGCATTTGCTGCCACAGCAAATGTGCCAGCGGGGAAAAGTGATGCTGGTCCTCACTGCCTCCTGGAACTCCTTCAAATGCCCCACACACTTTGGGCCTCTCTGATTTCCTGAGGACTCGATCCTCAAAAGCCCCTATTTTTCACTTTCGGCGGCCAACAGAGCAAAGAAGTCAACGTCCAGCTTTTGCAGCAACAGCAAAGGTGCCAGCGGTGAAAAGTGATGCTGGTCCTCACTGCCTCCTGGAACCCCTTCAAATGCCCTATAGAATTTGGCCCTCTCTGCTTTCCTGCGCACTCTATCCTCAAAAGCACCTTTTTTCACTTTCGGCGGCCGACAGAGCAAAAAAGACAAACGTCCAGCTTTTGCTGCCACAGCAAAGGTGCCAGCGGGGAAAAGTGATGCTGGTCCTCACTGCCTCCTGGAACTCCTTCAGATGTCCCAGACAATTTGGCCCTCTCTGCTTTCCTGCAAACTCTATCCTCAAAAGCACCTTTTTTCACTTTCGGCGGCCAACAGAGCAAAAAAGAAAAACGTCCAGCTTTTGCTGCCACAGCAAAGGTGCCAGCGGGGAAAAGTGATGCTGGTCCTCACTGCCTCCAGGAACCCCTTCAAATGCCCCATACAATTTGGCCCTCTCTGCTTTCCTGCCCACTCTATCCTCAAAAGCAGCTTTTTTCACTTTCGGCGGCCAAGAGAGCAAAGAAGTCAACGTCCATCTTTTGATGCCACAGCAAATGTGCCAGCGGGGAAAAGTGATGCTGGTCCTCACTGCCTCCTGGAACCCCTTCAAATGCCCCATACAATTTGGCTCTCTCCGGTTTCCTGCAAACTCTATCCTCAAAAGCACTTTTTTTCTCTCTCGGCGTTGTTTGTAGGAAAAAAAAAAAACGTCCAGCTTTTGCTGCCACAGCAAATGTGCCAGCGGGGAAAAGTGATGCTGGTCCTCACTGCCTCCTCGAAGTCCTTCAGATGCCCCAGACAATTTGGCCCTCTCTGCTTTCCTGCGCACTCTATCCTCAAAAGCCCCTATTTTTCACTTTCGGCGGCCAACAGAGCAAAAAAGACAAACGTCCAGCTTTTGCTGCCACAGCAAATGTGCCAGCGGGGAAAAGTGATGCTGGTCCTAACTGCCTTATGGAACCCCTTCAAATGCCCCACACAATTTGGCCCTCTCTGCTTTACTGCCCACTCTATCCTCAAAAGCACCTTTTTTCACTTTCGCAGCTGGTTGGAGCAAAAAAGACAAACGTCCAGCATTTGCTGCCACAGCAAAGGTGCCAGCAGGGAAAAGTGATGCTGGTCCTCACTGCCTCCTGGAACCCCTTCAAATGCCCCATAAAATTTGGCCCTCTCTGCTTTCCTGCGCACTCTATCCTCAAAAGCCCCTATTTTTCACTTTCGGCGGCCTAGAGAGCAAAAAAGAAAAACGTCCAGCTTTTGCTGCCACAGCAAAGGTGCCAGCGGGGAAAAGTGATGCTGGTCCTCACTGCCTCCTGGAACCCCTTCAAATGCCCCACACAATTTAGCCCTCTCTGCTTTCCTGCCCACTCTATCCTCAAAAGCACCCTTTTTCACTTTCGGCGCCCAACAGAGCAAAAAAGACAAACGTCCATGTTTTGGTGTCACAGCAAAGGTGCCAGCAGGGAAAAGTGATGCTGGTCCTCACTGCCTCCTGGAACTCCTTCAAATGCCCCATACAATTTGGCCCTCTCTGCTTTCCTGCGCACTCTATCCTCAAAAGCACCTTTTTTCACTTTCGGCGGCCAAGAGAGCAAAAAAGACAAACGTCCATCTTTTGCTGCCACAGCAAATGTGCCAGCGGGGAAAAGTGATGCTGGTCCTCACTGCCTCCTGGAACCCCTTCAAATGCCCCATACAATTTGGCCCTGTCTGCTTTCCTGCGCACTCGATCCTCTAAAGCACCTATTTTTCACTTTCGGCGCACAACAGAGCAAAAAAGACAAACGTCCAGCTTTTGCTGCCACAGCAAATGTGCCAGCGGGGAAAAGTGATGCTGGTCCTCACTGCCTCCTGGAACCCCTTCAAATGCCCCATACAATTTGGCCCTCTCTGCTTTCCTGCGCACTCGATCCTCAAAAGCACCTATTTTTCACTTTCGGCGCACAACAGAGCAAAAAAGACAAACGTCCAGCTTTTGCTGCCACAGCAAATGTGCCAGCTAGGAAAAGTGATGCTGGTCCTCACTGCCTCCTGGAACCCCTTCAAATGCCCCACACAATTTGGCCCTCTCTGCTTTCCTGCAAACTCTATCCTCAAAAGCACTTTTTTTCTCTCTCGGCGTAGTTTGTAGGAAAAAACACAATCGTCCAACTTTTACTGCCATAGCAAATGTCCCAGCGGGGAAAAGTGATGCTCGTCCTCACTGCCTCCTGGAACTCCTTCAAATGCCCCATACAATTTGGCCCTCTCTGCTTTCCTGCGCACTCTATCCTCAAAAGCACCTTTTTTCACTTTCGGCGGCCAAGAGAGCAAAAAAGACAAACGTCCATCTTTTGCTGCCACAGCAAATGTGCCAGCGGGGAAAAGTGATGCTGGTCCTCACTGCCTCCTGGAACCCCTTCAAATGCCCCATACAATTTGGCCCTGTCTGCTTTCCTGCGCACTCGATCCTCTAAAGCACCTATTTTTCACTTTCGGCGGCCAACAGAGCAAAGAAGTCAACGTCCAGCTTTTGCTGCCACAGCAAATGTGCCAGCGGGGAAAAGTGATGCTGGTCCTCACTGCCTCCTGGAACCCCTTCAAATGCCCCATACAATTTGGCCCTCTCTGCTTTCCTGCGCACTCTATCCACAAAAGCACCTTTTTTAACTTTCGGCGGCCAAGGGAGCAAAAAAGACAAACGTCCAGCTTTTGCTGCCACAGCAAAGGTGCCAGCGGGGAAAAGTGATGCGGGTCCTCACTGCCTCCTGGAACTCCTTCAGATGCCCCAGACAATTTGGCCCTCTCTGCTTTCCTGCGCACTCGATCCTCAAAAGCCCCTATTTTTCACTTTCGGCGGCCAAGAGAGCAAAAAAGACAAACGTCCAGCTTTTGCTGCCACAGCAAAGGTGCCAGCGGGGAAAAGTGATGCTGGTCCTCACTGCCTCCTGGAACCCCTTCAAATGCCCCAGACAATTTGGCCCTCTCTGCTTTCCTGCGCACTCTATCCTCAAAAGCAGCTTTTTTCACTTTCGGGGGCCAACAGAGCAAAGAAGTCAACGTCCAGCTTTTGCTGCCACAGCAAAGGTGCCAGCGGGGAAAAGTGATGCTGGTCCTCACTGCCTCCTGGAACCCCTTCAAATGCCCCATACAATTTGGCCCTCTCTGCTTTCCTGCGCACTCTATCCACAAAAGCACCTTTTTTACCTTTCGGCGGCCAAGGGAGCAAAAAAGACAAACGTCCAGCTTTTGCTGCCACAGCAAAGGTGCCAGCGGGGAAAAGTGATGCGGGTCCTCACTGCCTCCTGGAACTCCTTCAGATGCCCCAGACAATTTGGCCCTCTCTGCTTTCCTGCGCACTCGATCCTCAAAAGCCCCTATTTTTCACTTTCGGCGGCCAAGAGAGCAAAAAAGACAAACGTCCAGCTTTTGCTGCCACAGCAAAGGTGCCAGCGGGGAAAAGTGATGCTGGTCCTCACTGCCTCCTGGAACCCCTTCAAATGCCCCAGACAATTTGGCCCTCTCTGCTTTCCTGCGCACTCTATCCTCAAAAGCAGCTTTTTTCACTTTCGGGGGCCAACAGAGCAAAGAAGTCAACGTCCAGCTTTTGCTGCCACAGCAAAGGTGCCAGCGGGGAAAAGTGATGCTGGTCCTCACTGCCTCCTGGAACCCCTTCAAATGCCCCATACAATTTGGCCCTCTCTGCTTTCCTGCGCACTCTATCCTCAAAAGCACCTTTTTTCACTTTTGGCGGCCGACAGAGCAAAAAAGACAAACGTCCAGCTTTTGCTGCCACAGCAAAGGTGCCAGCGGGAAAAGTGATGCTGGTCCTCACAGCCTCCTCGAACTCCTTCAGATGCCCCAGACAATTTGGCCCTCTCTGCCTTCCTGCGCACTCGATCCTCAAAAGCCCCTATTTTTCACTTTCGGCGGCCAAGAGAGCAAAAAAGACAAACGTCCAGCTTTTGCTGCCACAGCAAAGGTGCCAGCGGGGAAAAGTGATGCTGGTCCTCACTGCCTCCTGGAACCCCTTCAAATATCCCACACACTTTGGCACTCTTTGATTTCCTGAGGACTCGATCCTCAAAAGCCCCTATTTTTCACTTTCGGCGGCCAACAGAGCAAAGAAGTCAACATCCAGCTTTTGCTGCAACAGCAAAGGTGCCAGCGGGGAAAAGTGATGCTGGTCCTCACTGCCTCCTGGAACCCCTTCAAATGCCCCATACAATTTGGCCCTCTCTGCTTTCCTGCGCACTCTATCCTCAAAAGCACCTATTTTTCACTTTCGGCGCACAACAGAGCAAAAAAGACAAACGTCCAGCTTTTGCTGCCACAGAAAATGTGCCAGCGGGGAAAAGTGATGCTGGTCCTCACTGCCTCCTGGAACCCCTTCAAATGCCCCATACAATTTGGCCCTCTCTGCTTTCCTGCGCACTCTATCCACAAAAGCACCTTTTTTAAATTTCGGCGGCCAACAGAGCAAAAAGGACAAACGTCCATCTTTTGGTGCCACAGCAAAGGTGCCAGCAGGGAAAAGTGATGCTGGTCCTCACTGCCTCCTGGAACCCCTTCAAATGCCCCAGACAATTTGGCCCTCTCTGCTTTCCTGCGCACTCTATCCTCAAAAGCAGCTTTTTTCACTTTCGGGGGCCAACAGAGCAAAGAAGTCAACGTCCAGCTTTTGCTGCCACAGCAAAGGTGCCAGTGGGGAAAAGTGATGCTGGTCCTCACTGCCTCCTGGAACTCCTTCAGATGCCCCAGACAATTTGGCCCTCTCTGCTTTCCTGCAAACTCTATCCTCAAAAGCCCCTATTTTTCACTTTCGGCGGCCAAGAGAGCAAAAAAGACAAACGTCCAGCTTTTGCTGCCACAGCAAAGGTGCCAGCGGGGAAAAGTGATGCTGGTCCTCAATGACTCCTGGAACCCCTTCAAATGCCCCACACACTTTGGCCCTCTCTGATTTCCTGAGGACTCGATCCTCAAAAGCCCCTATTTTTCACTTTCGGCGGCCAACAGAGCAAAGAAGTCAACGTCCAGCTTTTGCAGCAACAGCAAAGGTGCCAGCGGTGAAAAGTGATGCTGGTCCTCACTGCCTCCTGGAACCCCTTCAAATGCCCCATACAATTTGGCCCTCTCTGCTTTGCTGCGCACTCTATCCTCAAAAGCCCCTATTTTTCACTTTCGGCGTCCAAGAGAGCAAAAAAGACAAACGTCCAGCTTTTGCTGCCACAGCAAAGGTGCCAGCGGGGAAAAGTGATGCTGGTCCTCACTGCCTCCTGGAACCCCTTCAAATGCCCCAGACAATTTGGCCCTCTCTGCTTTCCTGCGCACTCTATCCTCAAAAGCACCTTTTTTCACTTTCGGCGGCCGACAGAGCAAAAAAGACAAACGTCCAGCTTTTGCTGCCACAGCAAAGGTGCCAGCGGGAAAAGTGATGCTGGTCCTCACAGCCTCCTCGAACTCCTTCAGATGCCCCAGACAATTTGGCCCTCTCTGCCTTCCTGCACACTCGATCCTCAAAAGCCCCTATTTTTCACTTTCGGCGGCCAAGAGAGCAAAAAAGACAAACGTCCAGCTTTTGCTGCCACAGCAAAGGTGCCAGAGGGGAAAAGTGATGCTGGTCCTCACTGCCTCCTGGAACCCCTTCAAATATCCCACACACTTTGGCACTCTCTGATTTCCTGAGGACTCGATCCTCAAAAGCCCCTATTTTTCACTTTCGGCAGCCAACAGAGCAAAGAAGTCAACATCCAGCTTTTGCTGCAACAGCAAAGGTGCCAGCGGGGAAAAGTGATGCTGGTCCTCACTGCCTCCTGGAACCCCTTCAAATGCCCCATACAATTTGGCCCTCTCTGCTTTCCTGCGCACTCTATCCTCAAAAGCACCTATTTTTCACTTTCGGCGCACAACAGAGCAAAAAAGACAAACGTCCAGCTTTTGCTGCCACAGCAAATGTGCCAGCGGGGAAAAGTGATGCTGGTCCTCACTGCCTCCTGGAACTCCTTCAGATGCCCCAGACAATTTGGCCCTCTCTGCTTTCCTGCGCACTCTATCCTCAAAAGCCCCTATTTTTCACTTTCGGCGGCCAAGAGAGCAAAAAAGACAAACGTCCAGCTTTTGCTGCCACAGGAAAGGTTTCAGCGGGGAAAAGTGATGCTGGTCCTCACTGACTCCTGGAACCCCTTCAAATGCCCCACACACTTTGGCCCTCTCTGATTTCCTGAGGACTCGATACTCAAAATCCCCTATTTTTCACTTTTGGCGGCCAAGAGAGCAAAGAAGTCAACATCCAGCTTTTGCAGCAACAGCAAAGGTGCCAGCGGGGAAAAGTGATGCTGGTCCTCACTGCCTCCTGAAACCCCTTCAAATGCCCCATACAATTTGGCCCTCTCTGCTTTCCTGCGCACTCTATCCTCAAAAGCACCTTTTTTCACTTTCGGCGGCCGACAGAGGAAAAAAGACAAACGTCCAGCTTTTGCTGCCACAGCAAAGGTGCCAGCGGGGAAAAGTGATGCTGGTCCTCACTGCCTCCTGGAACTCCTTCAGATGCCCCAGACAATTTGGCCCTCTCTGCTTTCCTGCGCACTCTATCCTCAAAAGCCCCTATTTTTCACTTTCGGCGGCCAAGAGAGCAAAAAAGACAAACGTCCAGCTTTTGCTGCCACAGCAAAGGTGCCAGCAGGGAAAAGTGATGCTGGTCCTCACTGCCTCCTGGAACCCCTTCAAATGCCCCATACAATTTGGCCCTCTCTGCTTTCCTGCGCACTCTATCCTCAAAAGCCCCTATTTTTCACTTTCGGCGGCCAAGAGAGCAAAAAAGAATAACGTCCAGCTTTTGCTGCCACAGCAAAGGTGCCAGCGGGGAAAAGTGATGCTGGTCCTCACTGCCTCCTGGAACCCCTTCAAATGCCCCACACAATTTAGCCCTCTGTGCTTTCCTGCGCACTCTATCCTCAAAAGCACCTTTTTTCACTTTCGGCGCCCAACAGAGCAAAGAAGTCAACGTACAGCTTTTGGTGTCACAGCAAAGGTGCCAGCGGGGAAAAGTGATGCTGGTCCTCACTGCCTCCTGGAACTCCTTCAGATGCCTTAGACAATTTGGCCCTCTCTGCTTTCCTGCGCACTCTATCCTCAAAAGCCCCTATTTTTCACTTTCGGCGGCCAAGAGAGCAAAAAAGACGAACGTCCAGCTTTTGCTGCCACAGCAAAGGTGCCAGCGGGGAAAAGTGATGCTGGTCCTCACTGCCTCCTGGAACCCCTTCAAATGCACCACACACTTTAGCCCTCTCTGTTTTTTTGAGGACTCTATCCTCAAAAGCCCCTATTTTTCACTTTCGGCGGCCAACAGAGCAAAGAAGTCAACGTCCAGCTTTTGCTGCCACAGCAAAGGTGCCAGCGGGGAAAAGTGATGCTGGTCCTCACTGCCTCCTGGAACCCCTTCAAATGCCCCATACAATTTGGCCCTCTCTGCTTTCCTGCGCACTTTATCCACAAAAGCACCTTTTTTAAATTTCGGCGGCCAACAGAGCAAAGAAGTCAACGTCCAGCTTTTGCAGCAACAGCAAAGGTGCCAGCGGGGAAAAGTGATGCTGGTCCTCACTGCCTCCTGGAACTCCTTCAGATGCCCCAGACAATTTGGCCCTCTCTGCTTTCCTGCGCACTCGATCCTCAAAAGCCCGTATTTTTCACTTTCGGCGGCCAAGAGAGCAAAAAAGACCAACGTCCAGCTTTTGCTGCCACAGCAAAGGTGCCAGCGGGGAAAAGTGATGCGGGTCCTCACTGCCTCCTGGAACTCCTTCAGATGCCCCAGACAATTTGGCCCTCTCTGCTTTCCTGCGCACTCTATCCTCAAAAGCCCCTATTTTTCACTTTCGGCGGCCAACAGAGCAAAAAAGACAAACGTCCAGCATTTGCTGCCACAGCAAATGTGCCAGCGGGGAAAAGTGATGCTGGTCCTCACTGCCTCCTGGAACTCCTTCAAATGCCCCACACACTTTGGGCCTCTCTGATTTCCTGAGGACTCGATCCTCAAAAGCCCCTATTTTTCACTTTCGGCGGCCAACAGAGCAAAGAAGTCAACGTCCAGCTTTTGCAGCAACAGCAAAGGTGCCAGCGGTGAAAAGTGATGCTGGTCCTCACTGCCTCCTGGAACCCCTTCAAATGCCCCATACAATTTGGCACTCTCTGCTTTCCTGCGCACTCTATCCTCAAAAGCACCTTTTTTCACTTTCGGCGGCCGACAGAGCAAAAAAGACAAACGTCCAGCTTTTGCTGCCACAGCAAAGGTGCCAGCGGGGAAAAGTGATGCTGGTCCTCACTGCCTCCTGGAACTCCTTCAGATGCCCCACACACTTTGGCCCTCTCTGATTTCCTGAGGACTCGATCCTCAAAAGCCCCTATTTTTCACTTTCGGCGGCCAACAGAGCAAAGAAGTCAACGTCCAGCTTTTGCTGCCACAGCAAAGGTGCCAGCGGGGAAAAGTGATGCTGGTCCTCACTGCCTCCTGGAACCCCTTCAAATGCACCACACACTTTAGCCCTCTCTGTTTTTTTGAGGACTCTATCCTCAAAAGCCCCTATTTTTCACTTTCGGCGGCCAACAGAGCAAAGAAGTCAACGTCCAGCTTTTGCTGCCACAGCAAAGGTGCCAGCGGGGAAAAGTGATGCTGGTCCTCACTGCCTCCTGGAACCCCTTCAAATGCCCCATACAATTTGGCCCTCTCTGCTTTCCTGCGCACTTTATCCACAAAAGCACCTTTTTTAAATTTCGGCGGCCAACAGAGCAAAGAAGTCAACGTCCAGCTTTTGCAGCAACAGCAAAGGTGCCAGCGGGGAAAAGTGATGCTGGTCCTCACTGCCTCCTGGAACTCCTTCAGATGCCCCAGACAATTTGGCCCTCTCTGCTTTCCTGCGCACTCGATCCTCAAAAGCCCGTATTTTTCACTTTCGGCGGCCAAGAGAGCAAAAAAGACCAACGTCCAGCTTTTGCTGCCACAGCAAAGGTGCCAGCGGGGAAAAGTGATGCGGGTCCTCACTGCCTCCTGGAACTCCTTCAGATGCCCCAGACAATTGGGCCCTCTCTGCTTTCCTGCGCACTCTATCCTCAAAAGCCCCTATTTTTCACTTTCGGCGGCCAACAGAGCAAAAAAGACAAACGTCCAGCATTTGCTGCCACAGCAAATGTGCCAGCGGGGAAAAGTGATGCTGGTCCTCACTGCCTCCTGGAACTCCTTCAAATGCCCCACACACTTTGGGCCTCTCTGATTTCCTGAGGACTCGATCCTCAAAAGCCCCTATTTTTCACTTTCGGCGGCCAACAGAGCAAAGAAGTCAACGTCCAGCTTTTGCAGCAACAGCAAAGGTGCCAGCGGTGAAAAGTGATGCTGGTCCTCACTGCCTCCTGGAACCCCTTCAAATGCCCCATACAATTTGGCACTCTCTGCTTTCCTGCGCACTCTATCCTCAAAAGCACCTTTTTTCACTTTCGGCGGCCGACAGAGCAAAAAAGACAAACGTCCAGCTTTTGCTGCCACAGCAAAGGTGCCAGCGGGGAAAAGTGATGCTGGTCCTCACTGCCTCCTGGAACTCCTTCAGATGCCCCACACACTTTGGCCCTCTCTGATTTCCTGAGGACTCGATCCTCAAAAGCCCCTATTTTTCACTTTCGGCGGCCAACAGAGCAAAGAAGTCAACGTCCAGCTTTTGCTGCCACAGCAAAGGTGCCAGCGGGGAAAAGTGATGCTGGTCCTCACTGCCTCCTGGAACCCCTTCAAATGCCCCAGACAATTTGGCCCTCTCTGCTTTCCTGCGCACTCTATCCTCAAAAGCACCTATTTTTAACTTTCGGCGGCCAACAGGGCAAAAAGGACAAACGTCCATCTTTTGGTTCCACAGCAAAGGTGCCAGCAGGGAAAAGTGATGCTGGTCCTCACTGCCTCCTGGAACCCCATCAAATGCCCCATACAATTTTGCCCTCTCTGCTTTCCTGCGCACTCTATCCTCAAAAGCAGCTTTTTTCACTTTCGGCGGCCAACAGAGCAAAGAAGTCAAACGTCCAGCTTTTGCTGCCACAGAAAAGGTGCCAGCGGGGAAAAGTGATGCTGGTCCTCACTGCCTCCTGGAACTCCTTCAGATGCCCCAGACAATTTGGCCCTCTCTGCTTTCCTGCAAACTCGATCCTCAAAAGCCCCTATTTTTCACTTTCGGCGGCCAAGAGAGCAAAAAAGACGAACGTCCAGCTTTTGCTGCCACAGCAAAGGTGCCAGCGGGGAAAAGTGATGCTGGTCCTCACTGCCTCCTGGAACCCCTTCAAATGCTCCACACAGTTTGGCCCTCTCTGATTTCCTGAAGACTCTGTCCTCAAAAGCACCTTTTTTCACTTTCAGCGGCCAACAGAGCAAAGAAGTCAACGTCCATCTTTTGCTGCCACAGCAAAGGTGCCAGCGGGGAAAAGTGATGCTGGTCCTCACTGCCTCCTGGAACTCCTTCAGATGCCCCAGACAATTTGGCTCTCTCTGCTTTCCTGCGCACTCTATCCACAAAAGCCCCTATTTTTCACTTTTGGCGGCCAAGAGAGAAAAAAGACAAACGTCCAGCTTTTGCTGCCAGAGCAAAGGTGCCAGCGGGGAAAAGTGATGCTGGTCCTCACTGCCTCCTGGAACTCCTTCAGATGCCCCACACACTTTGGCCCTCTCTGATTTCCTGAGGACTCGATCCTCAAAAGCCCCTATTTTTCACTTTCGGCGGCCAACAGAGCAAAGAAGTCAACGTCCAGCTTTTGCTGCAACAGCAAAGGTGCCAGCGGGGAAAAGTGATGCTGGTCCTCACTGCCTCCTGGAACCCCTTCAAATGCCCCACACAATTTGGCCCTCTCTGCTTTCCTGCGGACTCTATCCTCAAAAGCCCCTATTTTTCACTTTCGGCGGCCAACAGAGCAAAAAAGACAAACGTCCAGCTTTTGCTGCCACAGCAAATGTGCCAGCGGGGAAAAGTGATGCTGGTCCTCACTGCCTCCTGGAACCCCTTCAAATGCCCCATACAATTTGGCCCTCTCTGCTTTCCTGCGCACTCTATCCACAAAAGCACCTTTTTTATCTTTCGGCGGCCAACAGAGCAAAAAGGACAAACGTCCATCTTTTGGTGCCACAGCAAAGGTGCCAGCAGGGAAAAGTGATGCTGGTCCTCACCGACTCCTGGAACCCCTTCAAATGCCCCAGACAATTTGGCCCTCTCTGCTTTCCTGCGCACTCTATCCTCAAAAGCAGCTTTTTTCACTTTCGGGGGCCAACAGAGCAAAGAAGTCAACATCCAGCTTTTGCTGCCACAGCAAAGGTGCCAGCGGGGAAAAGTGATGCTGGTCCTCACTGCCTCCTGGAACTCCTTCAGATGCCCCAGACAATTTGGCCCTCTCTGCTTTCCTGCGAACTCTATCCTCAAAAGCCCCTATTTTTCACTTTCGGCGGCCAAAAGAGCAAAAAAGACAAAGGTCCAGCTTTTGCTGCCACAGGAAAGGTTTCAGCAGGGAAAAGTGATGCTGGTCCTCACTGACTCCTGGAACCCCTTCAAATGCCCCACACACTTTGGCCCTCTCTGATTTCCTGAGGACTCGATCCTCAAAAGCCCCTATTTTTCACTTTCGGCGGCCAACAGAGCAAAGAAGTCAACGTCCAGCTTTTGCTGCCACAGCAAAGGTGCCAGCGGGGAAAAGTGATGCTGGTCCTCACTGCCTCCTGGAACCCCTTCAAATGCCCCACACAATTTAGCCCTCTGTGCTTTCCTGCCCACTCTATCCTCCAAAGCACGTTTTTTCACTTTCGGCGCCCAACAGAGCAAAAAGGACAAACGTCCATCTTTTGGTGCCACAGCAAAGGTGCCAGCGGGGAAAAGTGATGCTGGTCCTCACTGCCTCCTGGAACCCCTTCAAATGCCCCATACAATTTGGCCCTCTCTGCTTTCCTGCGCACTCTATCCTCAAAAGCACCTTTTTTCACTATCGGGGCCCAACAGAGCAAAGAAGTCAAACGTCCATCTTTTGGTGCCACAGCAAAGGTGCCAGCGTGGAAAATTGATGCTGGTCCTCACTGCCTCCTGGAACTCCTTCGGATGCCCCAGACAATTTGGCCCTCTCTGCTTTCCTGCAAACTCGATCCTCAAAAGCCCCTATTTTTCACTTTCGGCGGCCAAGAGAGCAAAAAAGACGAACGTCCAGCTTTTGCTGCCACAGCAAAGGTGCCAGCGGGGAAAAGTGATGCTGGTCCACACTGCCTCCTGGAACCCCTTCAAATGCTCCACACAGTTTGGCCCTCTCTGATTTCCTGAAGACTCTGTCCTCAAAAGCACCATTTTTCACTTTCGGCGGCCAACAGAGCAAAGAAGTCAACGTCCAGCTTTTGCTGCAACAGCAAAGGTGCCAGCGGGGAAAAGTGATGCTGGTCCTCACTGCCTCCTGGAACCCCTTCAAATGCACCACACACTTTAGCCCTCTCTGATTTCCTGCGCACTCTATCCTCAAAAGCACCTTTTTTCACTTTCGGAGCCCAACAGAGCAAATAAGACAAATGTCCATCTTTTGCTGCAACAGCAAAGGTGCCAGCGGGGAAAAGTGATGCTGGTCCTCACTGCCTCCTGGAACCCCTTCAAATGCCCCATACAATTTGGCCCTCTCTGCTTTCCTGCGCACTCTATCCTCAAAAGCCCCTATTTTTCACTTTCGGCGGCCAACAGAGCAAAGAAGTCAACGTCCAGCTTTTGCAGCAACAGCAAAGGTGCCAGCGGGGAAAAGTGATGCTGGTCCTCACTGCCTCCTGGAACCCCTTCAAATGCCCCATACAATTTGGCACTCTCTGCTTTCCTGCCCACTCTATCCTCAAAAGCACCTTTTTTCACTTTCGGCGGCCGACAGAGCAAAAAAGACAAACGTCCAGCTTTTGCTGCCACAGCAAAGGTGCCAGCGGGGAAAAGTGATGCTGGTCCTCACTGCCTCCTGGAACTCCTTCAGATGCCCCACACACTTTGGCCCTCTCTGATTTCCTGAGGACTCGATCCTCAAAAGCCCCTATTTTTCACTTTCGGCGGCCAACAGAGCAAAGAAGTCAACGTCCAGCTTTTGCTGCAACAGCAAAGGTGCCAGCGGGGAAAAGTGATGCTGGTCCTCACTGCCTCCTGGAACCCCTTCAAATGCCCCACACAATTTGGCCCTCTCTGCTTTCCTGCGGACTCTATCCTCAAAAGCCCCTATTTTTCACTTTCGGCGGCCAACAGCACAAAAGAGACAAACGTCCAGCTTTTGCTGCCACAGCAAATGTGCCAGCGGGGAAAAGTGATGCTGGTCCTCACTGCCTCCTGGAACCCCTTCAAATGCCCCATACAATTTGGCCCTCTCTGCTTTCCTGCGCACTCTATCCACAAAAGCACCTTTTTTATCTTTCGGCGGCCAACAGAGCAAAAAGGACAAACGTCCATCTTTTGGTGCCACAGCAAAGGTGCCAGCAGGGAAAAGTGATGCTGGTCCTCACCGACTCCTGGAACCCCTTCAAATGCCCCAGACAATTTGGCCCTCTCTGCTTTCCTGCGCACTCTATCCTCAAAAGCAGCTTTTTTCACTTTCGGGGGCCAACAGAGCAAAGAAGTCAACATCCAGCTTTTGCTGCCACAGCAAAGGTGCCAGCGGGGAAAAGTGATGCTGGTCCTCACTGCCTCCTGGAACTCCTTCAGATGCCCCAGACAATTTGGCCCTCTCTGCTTTCCTGCGAACTCTATCCTCAAAAGCCCCTATTTTTCACTTTCGGCGGCCAACAGAGCAAAGAAGTCAACGTCCAGCTTTTGCTGCCACAGCAAAGGTGCCAGCGGGGAAAAGTGATGCTGGTCCTCACTGCCTCCTGGAACCCCTTCAAATGCCCCAGACAATTTGGCCCTCTCTGCTTTCCTGCGCACTCTATCCTCAAAAGCACCTATTTTTAACTTTCGGCGGCCAACAGGGCAAAAAGGACAAACGTCCATCTTTTGGTTCCACAGCAAAGGTGCCAGCAGGGAAAAGTGATGCTGGTCCTCACTGCCTCCTGGAACCCCATCAAATGCCCCATACAATTTTGCCCTCTCTGCTTTCCTGCGCACTCTATCCTCAAAAGCAGCTTTTTTCACTTTCGGCGGCCAACAGAGCAAAGAAGTCAAACGTCCAGCTTTTGCTGCCACAGAAAAGGTGCCAGCGGGGAAAAGTGATGCTGGTCCTCACTGCCTCCTGGAACTCCTTCAGATGCCCCAGACAATTTGGCCCTCTCTGCTTTCCTGCAAACTCGATCCTCAAAAGCCCCTATTTTTCACTTTCGGCGGCCAAGAGAGCAAAAAAGACGAACGTCCAGCTTTTGCTGCCACAGCAAAGGTGCCAGCGGGGAAAAGTGATGCTGGTCCTCACTGCCTCCTGGAACCCCTTCAAATGCTCCACACAGTTTGGCCCTCTCTGATTTCCTGAAGACTCTGTCCTCAAAAGCACCTTTTTTCACTTTCAGCGGCCAACAGAGCAAAGAAGTCAACGTCCATCTTTTGCTGCCACAGCAAAGGTGCCAGCGGGGAAAAGTGATGCTGGTCCTCACTGCCTCCTGGAACTCCTTCAGATGCCCCAGACAATTTGGCTCTCTCTGCTTTCCTGCGCACTCTATCCACAAAAGCCCCTATTTTTCACTTTTGGCGGCCAAGAGAGAAAAAAGACAAACGTCCAGCTTTTGCTGCCACAGCAAAGGTGCCAGCGGGGAAAAGTGATGCTGGTCCTCACTGCCTCCTGGAACTCCTTCAGATGCCCCACACACTTTGGCCCTCTCTGATTTCCTGAGGACTCGATCCTCAAAAGCCCCTATTTTTCACTTTCGGCGGCCAACAGAGCAAAGAAGTCAACGTCCAGCTTTTGCTGCCACAGCAAAGGTGCCAGCGGGGAAAAGTGATGCTGGTCCTCACTGCCTCCTGGAACCCCTTCAAATGCCCAACACAATTTAGCCCTCTGTGCTTTCCTGCCCACTCTATCCTCCAAAGCACGTTTTTTCACTTTCGGCGCCCAACAGAGCAAAAAGGACAAACGTCCATCTTTTGGTGCCACAGCAAAGGTGCCAGCGGGGAAAAGTGATGCTGGTCCTCACTGCCTCCTGGAACCCCTTCAAATGCCCCATACAATTTGGCCCTCTCTGCTTTCCTGCGCACTCTATCCTCAAAAGCACCTTTTTTCACTATCGGGGCCCAACAGAGCAAAGAAGTCAAACGTCCATCTTTTGGTGCCACAGCAAAGGTGCCAGCGTGGAAAATTGATGCTGGTCCTCACTGCCTCCTGGAACTCCTTCGGATGCCCCAGACAATTTGGCCCTCTCTGCTTTCCTGCAAACTCGATCCTCAAAAGCCCCTATTTTTCACTTTCGGCGGCCAAGAGAGCAAAAAAGACGAACGTCCAGCTTTTGCTGCCACAGCAAAGGTGCCAGCGGGGAAAAGTGATGCTGGTCCACACTGCCTCCTGGAACCCCTTCAAATGCTCCACACAGTTTGGCCCTCTCTGATTTCCTGAAGACTCTGTCCTCAAAAGCACCATTTTTCACTTTCGGCGGCCAACAGAGCAAAGAAGTCAACGTCCAGCTTTTGCTGCAACAGCAAAGGTGCCAGCGGGGAAAAGTGATGCTGGTCCTCACTGCCTCCTGGAACCCCTTCAAATGCACCACACACTTTAGCCCTCTCTGATTTCCTGCGCACTCTATCCTCAAAAGCACCTTTTTTCACTTTCGGAGCCCAACAGAGCAAATAAGACAAATGTCCATCTTTTGGTGCCACAGCAAAGGTGCCAGCGGGGAAAAGTGATGCTGGTCCTCACTGCCTCCTGGAACCCCTTCAAATGCCCCAGACAATTTGGCCCTCTCTGCTTTCCTGCGCACTCTATCCTTAAAAGCACCTATTTTTAACTTTCGGCGGCCAACAGGGCAAAAAGGACAAACGTCCATCTTTTGGTTCCACAGCAAAGGTGCCAGCAGGGAAAAGTGATGCTGGTCCTCACTGCCTCCTGGAACCCCATCAAATGCCCCATACAATTTTGCCCTCTCTGCTTTCCTGCGCACTCTATCCTCAAAAGCAGCTTTTTTCACTTTCGGCGGCCAACAGAGCAAAGAAGTCAAACGTCCAGCTTTTGCTGCCACAGAAAAGGTGCCAGCGGGGAAAAGTGATGCTGGTCCTCACTGCCTCCTGGAACTCCTTCAGATGCCCCAGACAATTTGGCCCTCTCTGCTTTCCTGCAAACTCGATCCTCAAAAGCCCCTATTTTTCACTTTCGGCGGCCAAGAGAGCAAAAAAGACGAACGTCCAGCTTTTGCTGCCACAGCAAAGGTGCCAGCGGGGAAAAGTGATGCTGGTCCTCACTGCCTCCTGGAACCCCTTCAAATGCTCCACACAGTTTGGCCCTCTCTGATTTCCTGAAGACTCTGTCCTCAAAAGCACCTTTTTTCACTTTCAGCGGCCAACAGAGCAAAGAAGTCAACGTCCATCTTTTGCTGCCACAGCAAAGGTGCCAGCGGGGAAAAGTGATGCTGGTCCTCACTGCCTCCTGGAACTCCTTCAGATGCCCCAGACAATTTGGCTCTCTCTGCTTTCCTGCGCACTCTATCCACAAAAGCCCCTATTTTTCACTTTTGGCGGCCAAGAGAGAAAAAAGACAAACGTCCAGCTTTTGCTGCCACAGCAAAGGTGCCAGCGGGGAAAAGTGATGCTGGTCCTCACTACCTCCTGGAACCCCTTCAAATGCCCCATACAATTTGGCCCTCTCTGCTTTCCTGCCTACTCTATCCTCAAAAGCACCTTTTTTCACTTTCGGCGCCCAACAGAGCAAATAAGACAAACGTACATCTTTGGTGCCACAGCACAGGTGCCAGCAGGGAAAAGTGATGCTGGTCCTCACTGCCTCCTGGAACCCCTTCAAATGCCCCATACAATTTGGCACTCTCTGCTTTCCTGCGCACTCTATCCTCAAAAGCCCCTATTTTTCACTTTCGGCGGCCAACAGAGCAAAGAAGTCAACGTCCAGCTTTTGCAGCAACAGCAAAGGTGCCAGCGGGGAAAAGTGATGCTGGTCCTCACTGCCTCCTGGAACCCCTTCAAATGCCCCATACAATTTGGCCCTCTCTTGTTTCCTGCAAACTCTATCCTCAAAAGCACTTTTTTTCTCTCTCGGTGTTGTTTGTAGGAAAAAACACAATCGTCCAACTTTTGCTGCCACAGCAAATGGGCCAGCGGGGAAAAGTGATGCTGGTCCTCACTGCCTCCTGGAACTCCTTCAGATGCCCCAGACAATTTGGCCCTCTCTGCTTTCCTGCAAACTCTATCCTCAAAAGCACCTTTTTTCACTTTCGGCGGCCAAGAGAGCAAAGAAGTCGACGTCCAGCTTTTGCTGCCACAGCAAAGGTGCCAGCGGGGAAAAGTGATGCTGGTCCTCACTGCCTCCTGGAACCCCTTCAAATGCCCCAGACAATTTGGCCATCTCTGCTTTCCTGCGCACTCTATCCTCAAAAGCAGCTTTTTTCACTTTCGGCGGCCAAGAGAGCAAAGAAGTCAACGTCCAGCTTTTGCTGCCACAGCAAATGTGCCAGCGGGGAAAAGTGATGCTGGTCCTCACTGCCTCCTGGAACCCATTCAAATGCCCCATACAATTTGGCCCTCTGTGCTTTCCTGCAAACTCTATCCTTAAAAGCACCTTTTTTCACTCTCAGAGTTGTTTGTAGGAAAAAACACAATCGTCCAACTTTTGCTCCCACAGCAAATGTGCCAGCAAGGAAAAGTGATGCTGGTCCTCACTGCCTCCTGGAACCCCTTCAAATGCCCCACACACTTTGGCCCTCTCTGCTTTCCTGCCCACTCTAATCTCAAAAGCACCTTTTTACACTTTCGGCGCCCAACAGAGCAAAAAAGACAAAAGTCCAGCTTTTGCAGCCACAGCAAATGTACCAGCGGGGAAAAGTGATGCGGGTCCTCACTGCCTCCTGGAACCCCTTCAAATCACAGAATCACAGAATCACAGAATCATCAGAGTTGGAAGGGACCTCTAGAGATCATCTAGTCCAACTCTCCTGCTAAAGCAGGATTGCCTAGAGCACATTACTCAGGACTGCATACAGGCGGGTCTTGAAAATCTCCAGGGAAGGGGACTCCACAACCTCCCTGGGCAGCCTGTTCCAGTGCTCTGTCACCCTCACCGTAAAGAACTGTTTCCGTGTATTTGAACGGAACTTCCTGTGTTCTAACTTGTGCCCATTGCCCCTCGTCCTGTCACTTGGAACCAATGAAAAGAGCCTGGCTCCATCCTTCTTCAACCCACCCTTTAGATACTTGTACGCCATAATAAGGTCTCCCCTCAGCCTTCTCTTCTCCAGGCTAAAGAGTCCCAGCTCTCTCAGCCTTTCCTCATAAGGGAGGTGCTCCAAGCCCTTAATCATCTTAGTTGCCCTTCGCTGGACTCGCTCCAGCAGTTCCCTGTCCCTCTTGAACTGGGGAGCCCAAAACTGGACACAGTATTCCAGTTGTGGCCTCACCAGTGCCGAGTAGAGGGGGAGAATGACCTCCCTCGACCTACTGGCCACACTCTTCCCTATGCAGCCCAGGATTCCATTGGCCTTTTTGGCGACAAGGGCACATTGCTGGGCCATGGATAATTTACTGTCTACCACAACCCCCAGATCCTTCTCCTCCAAGCTATCTCCCAGCAGGTCAGCCCCTAACCTGTACTGGTGCCTAGCATTCTTCCTCCCCAGGTGCAGGACCTTGCACTTGGTTTTGTTGAACCTCATTAGGTTCTTCTCTGCCCAGCTCTCCAGCCTGTCCAGGTCACGCTGGATGGCAGCACGGCCCTCTGGGGTGTCAGCCACCCCACCCAGTTTGGTATCATCAGCAAACTTGCTGAGGATACTCTGTCCCCTCATCCAGGTCATTAATGAATATATTAAACAAAATAGGACCAAGTATTGACCCCTGGGGGACACCACTGGTTACAGGCCTCCAACTAGACTCTGTGCCGCTGACCACAACCCTCTGAGTCCTGTCCCGCAGCCAACTCTCAATCCACCTCACTGTCACCTCATCTAGCCCATACTTCCTCAGCTTCCTAATGAGGATGTCATGGGAGACAGTGTCAAAAGCCTTGCTAAAGTCAAGGTAGATGACATCCACGACTTTCCCCTCATCCAGCCAACCAGTTATAACATCATAGAAAGCTATCAGATTGGTCAAGCACGATTTACCCTTGGTAAATCCATGTTGACCACTTCCAATAACTTCCTGTTCCTCAACGTGATTGGAGATGACATCCAGAATGAGTCGCTCCAATACCTTCCCAGGGACAGAGGTGAGACTAACCGGTCTGTAGTTCCCTGGGTCCTCCTTCTTGCCTTTTTTGAAGATTGGAGTGATGTCGGCCTTCCTCCAGTCCTCAGGCACCTCTCCTGTTCTCCATGACCGTTCAAAGACGATGGAGAGTGGTCTTTTTTTCTCTCTCGGCGTTGTTTGTAGGAAAAAAAAAAACGTCCAGCTTTTGCTGCCACAGCAAATGTGCCAGCGGGGAAAAGTGATGCTGGTCCTCACTGCCTCCTGGAACTCCTTCAGATGCCCCAGACAATTTGGACCTCTCTGCTTTCCTGCAAACTCGATCTTCAAAATCACCTTTGTTCACTTTCGGCGCCCAACAGAGCAAAAAAGAAAAACGTCCAGCTTTTGCTGCCACAGCAAAGGTGCCAGCGGGGAAAAGTGATGCTGGTCCTCACTGCCTCCTGGAACCCCTTCAAATGCCCCACACACTTTGGCCCTCTCTGATTTCCTGAGGAGTCTATCCTCAAAGCAGCTTTTTTCAACTTCGGCGGCCAACAGAGCAAAGAAGTCAACGTACAGCTTTTGTTGCAACAGCAAAGGTGCCAGCGGGGAAAAGTGATGCTGGTCCTCACTGCCTCCTGGAACCCCTTCAAATGCCCCATAAAATTTGGCCCTCTCTGCTTTCCTGCGCACTCTATCCTCAAAAGCACCTTTTTTCACTTTCGGCAGCCGACAGAGCAAAAAAGACAAACGTCCAGCTTTTGCTGCCACAGCAAAGGTGCCAGCGGGGAAAAGTGATGCTGGTCCTCACTGCCTCCTGGAACTCCTTCAGATGCCCCAGACAATTTGGCCCTCTCTGCTTTCCTGCGCACTCTATCCTCAAAAGCCCCTATTTTTCACTTTCGGCGGACAAGAGAGCAAAAAAGACCAACGACCAGCTTTTGCTGCAACAGCAAAGGTGCCAGCGGGGAAAAGTGATGCTGGTCCTCACTGCCTCCTGGAACCCCTTCAAATGCCCCACACACTTTGGCCCTCTCTGATTTCCTGAGGACTCGATCCTCAAAAGCCCCTATTTTTCACTTTCGGCGGCCAAGAGAGCAAAGAAGTCAACGTCCAGCTTTTGCAGCAACAGCAAAGGTGCCAGCGGGGAAAAGTGATGCTGGTCCTCACTGCCTCCTGGAACTCCTTCAAATGCCCCATACAATTTGGCCCTCTCTGCTTTCCTGCGCACTCTATCCTCAAAAGCACCTTTTTTCTCTCTCGGAGTTGTTTGTAGGAAAAAACACAATCGTCCAACTTTTGCTCCCACAGCAAATGTGCCAGCAGGGAAAAGTGATGCTGGTCCTCACTGCCTCCTGGAACTCCTTCAAATGCCCCATACTATTTGGCCCTCTCTGCTTTCCTGCGCACTCTATCCTCAAAAGCCCCTATTTTTCACTTTCGGCGGCCAAGAGAGCAAAAAAGACAAACGTCCAGCTTTTGCTGCCACAGCAAATGTGCCAGCGGGGAAAAGTGATGCTGGTCCTCACTGCCTCCTGGAACCCCTTCAAATGCCCCACACACTTTGGCCCTCTCTGATTTCCTGAGGACTCTATCCTCAAAGCAGCTTTTTTCACTTTCGGCGGCCAACAGAGCAAAGAAGTCAACCAACAGCTTTTGCTGCAACAGCAAAGGTGCCAGCGGGGAAAAGTGATGCTGGTCCTCACTGCCTCCTGGAACCCCTTCAAATGCCCCACACAATTTGGCTCTCTCTGCTTTACTGAGGACTCTATCCTAAAAAGCAGCTTTTTTTACTTTCGGCGGCCAAGAGAGCAAAGAAGTCAACGTCCATCGTTTGATGCCACAGCAAAGGTGCCAGCGGGGAAAAGTGATGCTGGTCCTCACTGCCTCCTGGAACCCCTTCCAATGCCCCATACAATTTGGCCCTCTCTGCTTTCCTGCAAACTCTATCCTCAAAAGCAGCTTTTTTTCTCTCTCGGCGTTGTTTGTAGGAAAAAACACAATCGTCCAACTTTTGCTGCGACAGCAAATGGGCCAGCGGGGAAAAGTGATGCTGGTCCTCACTGCCTCCTGGAACTCCTTCAGATGCCCCAGACAATTTGGCCCTCTCTGCTTCCCTGTAAACTCTATCCTCAAAAGCACCTTTTTTCACTTTCGGCGGCCAAGAGAGCAAAGAAGTCAACGTCCAGCTTTTGCTGCCACAGCAAAGGTGCCAGCGGGGAAAAGTGATGCTGGTCCTCACTGCCTCCTGGAACCCCTTCAAATGCCCCAGACAATTTGGCCCTCTCTGCTTTCCTGCGCACTCTATCCTCAAAAGCAGCTTTTTTCACTTTCAACGGCCAAGAGAGCAAAGAAGTCAACGTCCAGCTTTTGCTGCCACAGCAAAGGTGCCAGCGGGGAAAAGTGATGCTGGTCCTCACTGCCTCCTGGAACCCATTCAAATGCCCCATACAATTTGGCCCTCTCTGCTTTCCTGCAAACTCTATCCTCAAAAGCACCTTTTTTCTCTCTCGGAGTTGTTTGTATGAAAAAACACAATCGTCCAACTTTTGCTCCCACAGCAAATGTGCCAGCGGGGAAAAGTGATGCTGGTCCTCACTGCCTCCTGGAACCCCTTCAAATGCCCCACACACTTTGGCCCTCTCTGATTTCCTGAGGAGTCTATCCTCAAAGCAGCTTTTTTCAACTTCGGCGGCCAACAGAGCAAAGAAGTCAACGTACAGCTTTTGTTGCAACAGCAAAGGTGCCAGCGGGGAAAAGTGATGCTGGTCCTCACTGCCTCCTGGAACTCCTTCAAATGCCCCATACAATTTGGCCCTCTCTGCTTTCCTGCGCACTCTATCCTCAAAAGCACCTTTTTTCTCTCTCGGAGTTGTTTGTAGGAAAAAACACAATCGTCCAACTTTTGCTCCCACAGCAAATGTGCCAGCAGGGAAAAGTGATGCTGGTCCTCACTGCCTCCTGGAACTCCTTCAAATGCCCCATACTATTTGGCCCTCTCTGCTTTCCTGCGCACTCTATCCTCAAAAGCCCCTATTTTTCACTTTCGGCGGCCAAGAGAGCAAAAAAGACAAACGTCCAGCTTTTGCTGCCACAGCAAATGTGCCAGCGGGGAAAAGTGATGCTGGTCCTCACTGCCTCCTGGAACCCCTTCAAATGCCCCACACACTTTGGCCCTCTCTGATTTCCTGAGGACTCTATCCTCAAAGCAGCTTTTTTCACTTTCGGCGGCCAACAGAGCAAAGAAGTCAACCAACAGCTTTTGCTGCAACAGCAAAGGTGCCAGCGGGGAAAAGTGATGCTGGTCCTCACTGCCTCCTGGAACCCCTTCAAATGCCCCACACAATTTGGCTCTCTCTGCTTTACTGAGGACTCTATCCTAAAAAGCAGCTTTTTTTACTTTCGGCGGCCAAGAGAGCAAAGATGTCAACGTCCATCGTTTGATGCCACAGCAAAGGTGCCAGCGGGGAAAAGTGATGCTGGTCCTCACTGCCTCCTGGAACCCCTTCCAATGCCCCATACAATTTGGCCCTCTCTGCTTTCCTGCAAACTCTATCCTCAAAAGCAGCTTTTTTTCTCTCTCGGCGTTGTTTGTAGGAAAAAACACAATCGTCCAACTTTTGCTGCGACAGCAAATGGGCCAGCGGGGAAAAGTGATGCTGGTCCTCACTGCCTCCTGGAACTCCTTCAGATGCCCCAGACAATTTGGCCCTCTCTGCTTCCCTGTAAACTCTATCCTCAAAAGCACCTTTTTTCACTTTCGGCGGCCAAGAGAGCAAAGAAGTCAACGTCCAGCTTTTGCTGCCACAGCAAAGGTGCCAGCGGGGAAAAGTGATGCTGGTCCTCACTGCCTCCTGGAACCCCTTCAAATGCCCCAGACAATTTGGCCCTCTCTGCTTTCCTGCGCACTCTATCCTCAAAAGCAGCTTTTTTCACTTTCAACGGCCAAGAGAGCAAAGAAGTCAACGTCCAGCTTTTGCTGCCACAGCAAAGGTGCCAGCGGGGAAAAGTGATGCTGGTCCTCACTGCCTCCTGGAACCCATTCAAATGCCCCATACAATTTGGCCCTCTCTGCTTTCCTGCAAACTCTATCCTCAAAAGCACCTTTTTTCTCTCTCGGAGTTGTTTGTATGAAAAAACACAATCGTCCAACTTTTGCTCCCACAGCAAATGTGCCAGCGGGGAAAAGTGATGCTGGTCCTCACTGCCTCCTGGAACCCCTTCAAATGCCCCACACACTTTGGCCCTCTCTGATTTCCTGAGGAGTCTATCCTCAAAGCAGTTTTTTTCAACTTCGGCGGCCAACAGAGCAAAGAAGTCAACGTACAGCTTTTGTTGCAACAGCAAAGGTGCCAGCGGGGAAAAGTGATGCTGGTCCTCACTGCCTCCTGGAACCCCTTCAAATGCCCCATAAAATTTGGCCCTCTCTGCTTTCCTGCGCACTCTATCCTCAAAAGCACCTTTTTTCACTTTCGGCAGCCGACAGAGCAAAAAAGACAAACGTCCAGCTTTTGCTGCCACAGCAAAGGTGCCAGCGGGGAAAAGTGATGCTGGTCCTCACTGCCTCCTGGAACTCCTTCAGATGCCCCAGACAATTTGGCCCTCTCTGCTTTCCTGCGCACTCTATCCTCAAAAGCCCCTATTTTTCACTTTCGGCGGACAAGAGAGCAAAAAAGACCAACGACCAGCTTTTGCTGCAACAGCAAAGGTGCCAGCGGGGAAAAGTGATGCTGGTCCTCACTGCCTCCTGGAACCCCTTCAAATGCCCCACACACTTTGGCCCTCTCTGATTTCCTGAGGACTCGATCCTCAAAAGCCCCTATTTTTCACTTTCGGCGGCCAAGAGAGCAAAGAAGTCAACGTCCAGCTTTTGCAGCAACAGCAAAGGTGCCAGCGGGGAAAAGTGATGCTGGTCCTCACTGCCTCCTGGAACTCCTTCAAATGCCCCATACAATTTGGCCCTCTCTGCTTTCCTGCGCACTCTATCCTCAAAAGCACCTTTTTTCTCTCTCGGAGTTGTTTGTAGGAAAAAACACAATCGTCCAACTTTTGCTCCCACAGCAAATGTGCCAGCAGGGAAAAGTGATGCTGGTCCTCACTGCCTCCTGGAACTCCTTCAAATGCCCCATACTATTTGGCCCTCTCTGCTTTCCTGCGCACTCTATCCTCAAAAGCCCCTATTTTTCACTTTCGGCGGCCAAGAGAGCAAAAAAGACAAACGTCCAGCTTTTGCTGCCACAGCAAATGTGCCAGCGGGGAAAAGTGATGCTGGTCCTCACTGCCTCCTGGAACCCCTTCAAATGCCCCACACACTTTGGCCCTCTCTGATTTCCTGAGGACTCTATCCTCAAAGCAGCTTTTTTCACTTTCGGCGGCCAACAGAGCAAAGAAGTCAACCAACAGCTTTTGCTGCAACAGCAAAGGTGCCAGCGGGGAAAAGTGATGCTGGTCCTCACTGCCTCCTGGAACCCCTTCAAATGCCCCACACAATTTGGCTCTCTCTGCTTTACTGAGGACTCTATCCTAAAAAGCAGCTTTTTTTACTTTCGGCGGCCAAGAGAGCAAAGAAGTCAACGTCCATCGTTTGATGCCACAGCAAAGGTGCCAGCGGGGAAAAGTGATGCTGGTCCTCACTGCCTCCTGGAACCCCTTCCAATGCCCCATACAATTTGGCCCTCTCTGCTTTCCTGCAAACTCTATCCTCAAAAGCAGCTTTTTTTCTCTCTCGGCGTTGTTTGTAGGAAAAAACACAATCGTCCAACTTTTGCTGCGACAGCAAATGGGCCAGCGGGGAAAAGTGATGCTGGTCCTCACTGCCTCCTGGAACTCCTTCAGATGCCCCAGACAATTTGGCCCTCTCTGCTTCCCTGTAAACTCTATCCTCAAAAGCACCTTTTTTCACTTTCGGCGGCCAAGAGAGCAAAGAAGTCAACGTCCAGCTTTTGCTGCCACAGCAAAGGTGCCAGCGGGGAAAAGTGATGCTGGTCCTCACTGCCTCCTGGAACCCCTTCAAATGCCCCAGACAATTTGGCCCTCTCTGCTTTCCTGCGCACTCTATCCTCAAAAGCAGCTTTTTTCACTTTCAACGGCCAAGAGAGCAAAGAAGTCAACGTCCAGCTTTTGCTGCCACAGCAAAGGTGCCAGCGGGGAAAAGTGATGCTGGTCCTCACTGCCTCCTGGAACCCATTCAAATGCCCCATACAGTTTGGCCCTCTCTGCTTTCCTGCAAACTCTATCCTCAAAAGCACCTTTTTTCTCTCTCGGAGTTGTTTGTATGAAAAAACACAATCGTCCAACTTTTGCTCCCACAGCAAATGTGCCAGCGGGGAAAAGTGATGCTGGTCCTCACTGCCTCCTGGAACCCCTTCAAATGCCCCACACACTTTGGCCCTCTCTGATTTCCTGAGGACTCTATCCTCAAAGCAGCTTTTTTCACTTTCGGCGGCCAACAGAGCAAAGAAGTCAACCAACAGCTTTTGCTGCAACAGCAAAGGTGCCAGCGGGGAAAAGTGATGCTGGTCCTCACTGCCTCCTGGAACCCCTTCAAATGCCCCACACAATTTGGCTCTCTCTGCTTTACTGAGGACTCTATCCTAAAAAGCAGCTTTTTTTACTTTCGGCGGCCAAGAGAGCAAAGAAGTCAACGTCCATCGTTTGATGCCACAGCAAAGGTGCCAGTGGGGAAAAGTGATGCTGGTCCTCACTGCCTCCTGGAACCCCTTCCAATGCCCCATACAATTTGGCCCTCTCTGCTTTCCTGCAAACTCTATCCTCAAAAGCAGCTTTTTTTCTCTCTCGGCGTTGTTTGTAGGAAAAAACACAATCGTCCAACTTTTGCTGCGACAGCAAATGGGCCAGCGGGGAAAAGTGATGCTGGTCCTCACTGCCTCCTGGAACTCCTTCAGATGCCCCAGACAATTTGGACCTCTCTGCTTTCCTGCAAACTCGATCTTCAAAATCACCTTTGTTCACTTTCGGCGCCCAACAGAGCAAAAAAGAAAAACGTCCAGCTTTTGCTGCCACAGCAAATGTGCCAGCGGGGAAAAGTGATGCTGGTCCTCACTGCCTCCTGGAACTCCTTCAGATGCCCCAGACAATTTGGACCTCTCTGCTTTCCTGCAAACTCGATCTTCAAAATCACCTTTGTTCACTTTCGGCGCCCAACAGAGCAAAAAAGAAAAACGTCCAGCTTTTGCTGCCACAGCAAAGGTGCCAGCGGGGAAAAGTGATGCTGGTCCTCACTGCCTCCTGGAACCCCTTCAAATGCCCCACACACTTTGGCCCTCTCTGATTTCCTGAGGAGTCTATCCTCAAAGCAGCTTTTTTCAACTTCGGCGGCCAACAGAGCAAAGAAGTCAACGTACAGCTTTTGTTGCAACAGCAAAGGTGCCAGCGGGGAAAAGTGATGCTGGTCCTCACTGCCTCCTGGAACCCCTTCAAATGCCCCATAAAATTTGGCCCTCTCTGCTTTCCTGCGCACTCTATCCTCAAAAGCACCTTTTTTCACTTTCGGCAGCCGACAGAGCAAAAAAGACAAACGTCCAGCTTTTGCTGCCACAGCAAAGGTGCCAGCGGGGAAAAGTGATGCTGGTCCTCACTGCCTCCTGGAACTCCTTCAGATGCCCCAGACAATTTGGCCCTCTCTGCTTTCCTGCGCACTCTATCCTCAAAAGCCCCTATTTTTCACTTTCGGCGGACAAGAGAGCAAAAAAGACCAACGACCAGCTTTTGCTGCAACAGCAAAGGTGCCAGCGGGGAAAAGTGATGCTGGTCCTCACTGCCTCCTGGAACCCCTTCAAATGCCCCACACACTTTGGCCCTCTCTGATTTCCTGAGGACTCGATCCTCAAAAGCCCCTATTTTTCACTTTCGGCGGCCAAGAGAGCAAAGAAGTCAACGTCCAGCTTTTGCAGCAACAGCAAAGGTGCCAGCGGGGAAAAGTGATGCTGGTCCTCACTGCCTCCTGGAACTCCTTCAAATGCCCCATACAATTTGGCCCTCTCTGCTTTCCTGCGCACTCTATCCTCAAAAGCACCTTTTTTCTCTCTCGGAGTTGTTTGTAGGAAAAAACACAATCGTCCAACTTTTGCTCCCACAGCAAATGTGCCAGCAGGGAAAAGTGATGCTGGTCCTCACTGCCTCCTGGAACTCCTTCAAATGCCCCATACTATTTGGCCCTCTCTGCTTTCCTGCGCACTCTATCCTCAAAAGCCCCTATTTTTCACTTTCGGCGGCCAAGAGAGCAAAAAAGACAAACGTCCAGCTTTTGCTGCCACAGCAAATGTGCCAGCGGGGAAAAGTGATGCTGGTCCTCACTGCCTCCTGGAACCCCTTCAAATGCCCCACACACTTTGGCCCTCTCTGATTTCCTGAGGACTCTATCCTCAAAGCAGCTTTTTTCACTTTCGGCGGCCAACAGAGCAAAGAAGTCAACCAACAGCTTTTGCTGCAACAG
Organism: Vanellus vanellus; assembly: GCF_965231255.1. NCBI lineage: Eukaryota > Metazoa > Chordata > Aves > Charadriiformes > Charadriidae > Vanellus > Vanellus vanellus. Next base: position 82,034,318 of record NC_138905.1, on the reverse strand, counting down.
CAAAGGTGCCAGCGGGGAAAAGTGATGCTGGTCCTCACTGCCTCCTGGAACCCCTTCAAATGCCCCACACAATTTGGCTCTCTCTGCTTTACTGAGGACTCTATCCTAAAAAGCAGCTTTTTTTACTTTCGGCGGCCAAGAGAGCAAAGAAGTCAACGTCCATCGTTTGATGCCACAGCAAAGGTGCCAGCGGGGAAAAGTGATGCTGGTCCTCACTGCCTCCTGGAACCCCTTCCAATGCCCCATACAATTTGGCCCTCTCTGCTTTCCTGCAAACTCTATCCTCAAAAGCAGCTTTTTTTCTCTCTCGGCGTTGTTTGTAGGAAAAAACACAATCGTCCAACTTTTGCTGCGACAGCAAATGGGCCAGCGGGGAAAAGTGATGCTGGTCCTCACTGCCTCCTGGAACTCCTTCAGATGCCCCAGACAATTTGGCCCTCTCTGCTTCCCTGTAAACTCTATCCTCAAAAGCACCTTTTTTCACTTTCGGCGGCCAAGAGAGCAAAGAAGTCAACGTCCAGCTTTTGCTGCCACAGCAAAGGTGCCAGCGGGGAAAAGTGATGCTGGTCCTCACTGCCTCCTGGAACCCCTTCAAATGCCCCAGACAATTTGGCCCTCTCTGCTTTCCTGCGCACTCTATCCTCAAAAGCAGCTTTTTTCACTTTCAACGGCCAAGAGAGCAAAGAAGTCAACGTCCAGCTTTTGCTGCCACAGCAAAGGTGCCAGCGGGGAAAAGTGATGCTGGTCCTCACTGCCTCCTGGAACCCATTCAAATGCCCCATACAATTTGGCCCTCTCTGCTTTCCTGCAAACTCTATCCTCAAAAGCACCTTTTTTCTCTCTCGGAGTTGTTTGTATGAAAAAACACAATCGTCCAACTTTTGCTCCCACAGCAAATGTGCCAGCGGGGAAAAGTGATGCTGGTCCTCACTGCCTCCTGGAACCCCTTCAAATGCCCCACACACTTTGGCCCTCTCTGATTTCCTGAGGACTCTATCCTCAAAGCAGCTTTTTTCACTTTCGGCGGCCAACAGAGCAAAGAAGTCAACCAACAGCTTTTGCTGCAACAGCAAAGGTGCCAGCGGGGAAAAGTGATGCTGGTCCTCACTGCCTCCTGGAACCCCTTCAAATGCCCCACACAATTTGGCTCTCTCTGCTTTACTGAGGACTCTATCCTAAAAAGCAGCTTTTTTTACTTTCGGCGGCCAAGAGAGCAAAGAAGTCAACGTCCATCGTTTGATGCCACAGCAAAGGTGCCAGCGGGGAAAAGTGATGCTGGTCCTCACTGCCTCCTGGAACCCCTTCCAATGCCCCATACAATTTGGCCCTCTCTGCTTTCCTGCAAACTCTATCCTCAAAAGCAGCTTTTTTTCTCTCTCGGCGTTGTTTGTAGGAAAAAACACAATCGTCCAACTTTTGCTGCGACAGCAAATGGGCCAGCGGGGAAAAGTGATGCTGGTCCTCACTGCCTCCTGGAACTCCTTCAGATGCCCCAGACAATTTGGCCCTCTCTGCTTCCCTGTAAACTCTATCCTCAAAAGCACCTTTTTTCACTTTCGGCGGCCAAGAGAGCAAAGAAGTCAACGTCCAGCTTTTGCTGCCACAGCAAAGGTGCCAGCGGGGAAAAGTGATGCTGGTCCTCACTGCCTCCTGGAACCCCTTCAAATGCCCCAGACAATTTGGCCCTCTCTGCTTTCCTGCGCACTCTATCCTCAAAAGCAGCTTTTTTCACTTTCAACGGCCAAGAGAGCAAAGAAGTCAACGTCCAGCTTTTGCTGCCACAGCAAAGGTGCCAGCGGGGAAAAGTGATGCTGGTCCTCACTGCCTCCTGGAACCCATTCAAATGCCCCATACAATTTGGCCCTCTCTGCTTTCCTGCAAACTCTATCCTCAAAAGCACCTTTTTTCTCTCTCGGAGTTGTTTGTATGAAAAAACACAATCGTCCAACTTTTGCTCCCACAGCAAATGTGCCAGCGGGGAAAAGTGATGCTGGTCCTCACTGCCTCCTGGAACCCCTTCAAATGCCCCAGACAATTTGGCACTCTTTGCTTTCCTGAGGACTCTATCCTCAAAAGCAGCTTTTTTCACTTTCGGCGGCCAACAGAGCAAAGAAGTCAACGTCCATCTTTTGATGCCACAGCAAATGTGCCAGCGGGGAAAAGTGATGCTGGTCCTCACTGCCTCCTGAAACCCCTTCAAATGCCCCATACAATTTGGCCCTCTCTGGTTTCCTGCAAACTCTATCCTCAAAAGCACTTTTTTTCTCTCTCGGCGTTGTTTGTAGGAAAAAACACAAACGTCCAGCTTTTGCTGCCACAGCAAATGTGCCAGCGGGGAAAAGTGATGCTGGTCCTCACTGCCTCCTGGAACTCCTTCAGATGTCCCAGACAATTTGGCCCTCTCTGCTTTCCTGCAAACTCTATCCTCAAAAGCACCTTTTTTCACTTTCGGCGGCCAACAGAGCAAAAAAGAAAAACGTCCAGCTTTTGCTGCCACAGCAAAGGTGCCAGCGGGGAAAAGTGATGCTGGTCCTCACTGCCTCCAGGAACCCCTTCAAATGCCCCATACAATTTGGCCCTCTCTGCTTTCCTGCCCACTCTATCCTCAAAAGCAGCTTTTTTCACTTTCGGCGGCCAAGAGAGCAAAGAAGTCAACGTCCATCTTTTGATGCCACAGCAAATGTGCCAGCGGGGAAAAGTGATGCTGGTCCTCACTGCCTCCTGGAACCCCTTCAAATGCCCCATACAATTTGGCTCTCTCCGGTTTCCTGCAAACTCTATCCTCAAAAGCACTTTTTTTCTCTCTCGGCGTTGTTTGTAGGAAAAAAAAAAAACGTCCAGCTTTTGCTGCCACAGCAAATGTGCCAGCGGGGAAAAGTGATGCTGGTCCTCACTGCCTCCTGGAACTCCTTCAGATGCCCCAGACAATTTGGCCCTCTCTGCTTTCCTGCAAACTCGATCCTCAAAACCACCTTTGTTCACTTTCGGCGCCCAACAGAGCAAAAAAGAACAACGTCCAGCTTTTGCTGCCACAGCAAAGGTGCCAGCGGGGAAAAGTGATGCTGGTCCTCACTGCCTCCTGGAACTCCTTCAGATGCCCCAGACAATTTGGCCTTCTCTGCTTTCCTGCAAACTCTATCCTCAAAAGACCCTATTTTTCACTTTCGGCGGCCAAGAGAGCAAAAAAGACAAACGTCCAGCTTTTGCTGCCACAGCAAATGTGCCAGCGGGGAAAAGTGATGCTGGTCCTCACTGCCTCCTGGAACCCCTTCAAATGCCCCACACACTTTGGCCCTCTCTGATTTCCTGAGGACTCGATCCTCAAAAGCCCCTATTTTTCACTTTCGGCGGCCAACAGAGCAAAGAAGTCAACGTCCAGCTTTTGCAGCAACAGCAAAGGTGCCAGCGGGGAAAAGTGATGCTGGTCCTCACTGCCTCCTGGAACCCCTTCAAATGCCCCATACAATTTGGCCCTCTCTGCTTTCCTGCGCACTCTATCCTCAAAAGCACCTTTTTTCACTTTCGGCGTCCGACAGAGCAAAAAAGACAAACGTCCAGCTTTTGCTGCCACAGCAAATGTGCCAGCGGGGAAAAGTGATGCTGGTCCTCACTGCCTCCTGGAACTCCTTCAGATGCCCCAGACAATTTGGCCCTCTCTGCTTTCCTGCGCACTCGATCCTCAAAAGCCCCTATTTTTCACTTTCGGCGGCCAAGAGAGCAAATAAGACAAACGTCCAGCTTTTGCTGCCACAGCAAAGGTGCCAGCGGGGAAAAGTGATGCTGGTCCTCACTGCCTCCTGGAACCCCTTTAAATGCCCCATACAATTTGGCCCTCTCTGCTTTCCTGCAAATTCGATCCTCAAAATCCCCTATTTTTCATTTTCGTCGGCCAAGAGAGCAAAAAAGACAAACGTTCATCTTTTGCTGCCACAGCAAATGTGCCAGCGGGGAAAAGTGATGCTGGTCCTCACTACCTCCTGGAACTCCTTCAGATGCCCCAGACAATTTGGCCCTCTCTGCTTTCCTGCGCACTCTATCCTCAAAAGCACCTTTTTTCACTTTCGGCGCCCAACAGAGCAAAAAAGACAAAAGTCCAGCTTTTGCTGCCACAGCAAATGTGCCAGCGGGGAAAAGTGATGCTGGTCCTCACTGCCTCCTGGAACTCCTTCAGATGCCCCAGACAATTTGGCCCTCTCTGCTTTCCTGCGCACTCGATCCTCAAAAGCCCCTATTTTTCACTTTCGGCGGCCAAGAGAGCAAAAAAGACAAACGTCCAGCTTTTGCTGCCACAGCAAAGGTGCCAGCGGAGAAAAGTGATGCTGGTCCTCACTGCCTCCTGGAACCCCTTCAAATGCCCCACACACTTTGGCCCTCTCTGATTTCCTGAGGACTCGATCCTCAAAAGCCCCTATTTTTTACTTTCGGCGGCCAACAGAGCAAAGAAGTCAACATCCAGCTTTTGCTGCAACAGCAAAGGTGCCAGCGGGGAAAAGTGATGCTGGTCCTCACTGCCTCCTGGAACCCCTTCAAATGCCCCACACACTTTGGCCCTCTCTGCTTTCCTGCGCACTCTATCCTCAAAAGCAGCTTTTTTCACTTTCGGGGGCCAACAGAGCAAAGAAGTCAACGTCCAGTTTTGCAGCCACAGCAAAGGTGCCAGCGGGGAAAAGTGATGCTGGTCCTCACTGCCTCCTGGAACTCCTTCAGATGCCCCAGACTATTTGGCCCTCTCTGCTTTCCTGCGCACTCTATCCTCAAAAGCCCCTATTTTTCACTTTCGGCGGCCAAGAGAGCAAAAAAGACAAACGTCCAGCTTTTGCTGCCACAGCAAAGGTGCCAGCGGGGAAAAGTGATGCTGGTCCTAACTGCCTCCTGGAACTCCTTCAGATGCCCCAGACAATTTGGCCCTCTCTGCTTTCCTGCGCACTCTATCCTCAAAAGCCCCTATTTTTCACTTTCCGCGGCCAACAGAGCAAAAAAGACAAACGTCCAGCTTTTGCTGCCACAGCAAATGTGCCAGCGGGGAAAAGTGATGCTGGTCCTCACTGCCTCCTGGAACCCCTTCAAATGCACCACACACTTTAGCCCTCTCTGATTTCCTGAGGACTCGATCCTCAAAAGCCCCTATTTTTCACTTTCGGCGGCCAACAGAGCAAAGAAGTCAACGTCCAGCTTTTGCAGCAACAGAAAAGGTGCCAGCGGGGAAAAGTGATGCTGGTCCTCACTGCCTCCTGGAACCCCTTCAAATGCCCCATAAAATTTGGCCCTCTCTGCCTTCCTGCGCACTCGATCCTCAAAAGCCCCTATTTTTCACTTTCGGCGGCCAAGAGAGCAAATAAGACAAACGTCCAGCTTTTGCTGCCACAGCAAAGGTGCCAGCGGGGAAAAGTGATGCTGGTCCTCACTGCCTCCTGGAACCCCTTCAAATGCCCCATACAATTTGGCCCTCTCTGCTTTCCTGCAAATTCGATCCTCAAAATCCCCTATTTTTCATTTTCGTCGGCCAAGACAGCAAAAAAGACAAACGTCCATCTTTTGCTGCCACAGCAAAGGTGCCAGCGGGGAAAAGTGATGCTGGTCCTCACTACCTCCTGGAACTCCTTCAGATGCCCCAGACAATTTGGCCCTCTCTGCTTTCCTGCGCACTCTATCCTCAAAAGCACCTTTTTTCACTTTCGGCGCCCAACAGAGCAAAAAAGACAAAAGTCCAGCTTTTGCTGCCACAGCAAATGTGCCAGCGGGGAAAAGTGATGCTGGTCCTCACTGCCTCCTGGAACTCCTTCAGATGCCCCAGACAATTTGGCCCTCTCTGCCTTCCTGCGCACTCTATCCTCAAAAGCAGCTTTTTTCACTTTCGGGGGCCGACAGACCAAAAAAGACAAACGTCCAGCTTTTGCTGCCACAGGAAATGTGCCAGTGGGGAAAAGTGATGCTGGTCCTCACTGCCTCCTGGAACCCCTTCAAATGCCCCATACAATTTGGCCCTCTCTGCTTTCCTGCGCACTCTATCCACAAAAGCACCTTTTTTAACATTCGGCGGCCAACAGAGCAAAAAGGACAAACGTCCATCTTTTGGTGCCACAGCAAAGGTGCCAGCAGGGAAAAGTGATGCTGGTCCTCACTGCCTCCTGGAACCCCTTCAAATGCCCCAGACAATTTGGCCCTCTCTGCTTTCCTGCGCACTCTATCCTCAAAAGCAGCTTTTTTCACTTTCGGGGGCCAACAGAGCAAAGAAGTCAACGTCCAGTTTTGCAGCCACAGCAAAGGTGCCAGCGGGGAAAAGTGATGCTGGTCCTCACTGCCTCCTGGAACTCCTTCAGATGCCCCAGACTATTTGGCCCTCTCTGCTTTCCTGCGCACTCTATCCTCAAAAGCCCCTATTTTTCACTTTCGGCGGCCAAGAGAGCAAAAAAGACAAACGTCCAGCTTTTGCTGCCACAGCAAAGGTGCCAGCGGGGAAAAGTGATGCTGGTCCTCACTGCCTCCTGGAACCCCTTCAAATGCCCCACACACTTTGGCCCTCTCTGATTTCCTGAGGACTCGATCCTCAAAAGCCCCTAATTTTCACTTTCGGCGGCCAACAGAGCAAAGAAGTCAACATCCAGCTTTTGCTGCAACAGCAAAGGTGCCAGCGGGGAAAAGTGATGCTGGTCCTCACTGCCTCCTGGAACCCCTTCAAATGCCCCATACAATTTGGCCCTCTCTGCTTTCCTGCGCACTCTATCCTCAAAAGCACCTATTTTTCACTTTCGGCGGCCAACAGAGCAAAAAAGACAAACGTCCAGCTTTTGCTGCCACAGGAAATGTGCCAGTGGGGAAAAGTGATGCTGGTCCTCACTGCCTCCTGGAACCCCTTCAAATGCCCCATACAATTTGGCCCTCTCTGCTTTCCTGCGCACTCTATCCACAAAAGCACCTTTTTTAACATTCGGCGGCCAACAGAGCAAAAAGGACAAACGTCCATCTTTTGGTGCCACAGCAAAGGTGCCAGCAGGGAAAAGTGATGCTGGTCCTCACTGCCTCCTGGAACCCCTTCAAATGCCCCAGACAATTTGGCCCTCTCTGCTTTCCTGCGCACTCTATCCTCAAAAGCAGCTTTTTTCACTTTCGGGGGCCAACAGAGCAAAGAAGTCAACGTCCAGTTTTGCAGCCACAGCAAAGGTGCCAGCGGGGAAAAGTGATGCTGGTCCTCACTGCCTCCTGGAACCCCTTCAAATGCCCCATACAATTTGGCCCTCTCTGCTTTCCTGCGCACTCTATCCTCAAAAGCACCTTTTTTCACTTTCGGCGTCCGACAGAGCAAAAAAGACAAACGTCCAGCTTTTGCTGCCACAGCAAATGTGCCAGCGGGGAAAAGTGATGCTGGTCCTCACTGCCTCCTGGAACTCCTTCAGATGCCCCAGACAATTTGGCCCTCTCTGCTTTCCTGCGCACTCGATCCTCAAAAGCCCCTATTTTTCACTTTCGGCGGCCAAGAGAGCAAATAAGACAAACGTCCAGCTTTTGCTGCCACAGCAAAGGTGCCAGCGGGGAAAAGTGATGCTGGTCCTCACTGCCTCCTGGAACCCCTTTAAATGCCCCATACAATTTGGCCCTCTCTGCTTTCCTGCAAATTCGATCCTCAAAATCCCCTATTTTTCATTTTCGTCGGCCAAGAGAGCAAAAAAGACAAACGTTCATCTTTTGCTGCCACAGCAAATGTGCCAGCGGGGAAAAGTGATGCTGGTCCTCACTACCTCCTGGAACTCCTTCAGATGCCCCAGACAATTTGGCCCTCTCTGCTTTCCTGCGCACTCTATCCTCAAAAGCACCTTTTTTCACTTTCGGCGCCCAACAGAGCAAAAAAGACAAAAGTCCAGCTTTTGCTGCCACAGCAAATGTGCCAGCGGGGAAAAGTGATGCTGGTCCTCACTGCCTCCTGGAACTCCTTCAGATGCCCCAGACAATTTGGCCCTCTCTGCTTTCCTGCGCACTCGATCCTCAAAAGCCCCTATTTTTCACTTTCGGCGGCCAAGAGAGCAAAAAAGACAAACGTCCAGCTTTTGCTGCCACAGCAAAGGTGCCAGCGGAGAAAAGTGATGCTGGTCCTCACTGCCTCCTGGAACCCCTTCAAATGCCCCACACACTTTGGCCCTCTCTGATTTCCTGAGGACTCGATCCTCAAAAGCCCCTATTTTTTACTTTCGGCGGCCAACAGAGCAAAGAAGTCAACATCCAGCTTTTGCTGCAACAGCAAAGGTGCCAGCGGGGAAAAGTGATGCTGGTCCTCACTGCCTCCTGGAACCCCTTCAAATGCCCCACACACTTTGGCCCTCTCTGCTTTCCTGCGCACTCTATCCTCAAAAGCAGCTTTTTTCACTTTCGGGGGCCAACAGAGCAAAGAAGTCAACGTCCAGTTTTGCAGCCACAGCAAAGGTGCCAGCGGGGAAAAGGGATGCTGGTCCTCACTGCCTCCTGGAACTCCTTCAGATGCCCCAGACTATTTGGCCCTCTCTGCTTTCCTGCGCACTCTATCCTCAAAAGCCCCTATTTTTCACTTTCGGCGGCCAAGAGAGCAAAAAAGACAAACGTCCAGCTTTTGCTGCCACAGCAAAGGTGCCAGCGGGGAAAAGTGATGCTGGTCCTAACTGCCTCCTGGAACTCCTTCAGATGCCCCAGACAATTTGGCCCTCTCTGCTTTCCTGCGCACTCTATCCTCAAAAGCCCCTATTTTTCACTTTCCGCGGCCAACAGAGCAAAAAAGACAAACGTCCAGCTTTTGCTGCCACAGCAAATGTGCCAGCGGGGAAAAGTGATGCTGGTCCTCACTGCCTCCTGGAACCCCTTCAAATGCACCACACACTTTAGCCCTCTCTGATTTCCTGAGGACTCGATCCTCAAAAGCCCCTATTTTTCACTTTCGGCGGCCAACAGAGCAAAGAAGTCAACGTCCAGCTTTTGCAGCAACAGAAAAGGTGCCAGCGGGGAAAAGTGATGCTGGTCCTCACTGCCTCCTGGAACCCCTTCAAATGTCCCATAAAATTTGGCCCTCTCTGCCTTCCTGCGCACTCGATCCTCAAAATCCCCTATTTTTCACTTTCGGCGGCCAAGAGAGCAAATAAGACAAACGTCCAGCTTTTGCTGCCACAGCAAAGGTGCCAGCGGGGAAAAGTGATGCTGGTCCTCACTGCCTCCTGGAACCCCTTCAAATGCCCCATACAATTTGGCCCTCTCTGCTTTCCTGCAAATTCGATCCTCAAAATCCCCTATTTTTCATTTTCGTCGGCCAAGACAGCAAAAAAGACAAACGTCCATCTTTTGCTGCCACAGCAAAGGTGCCAGCGGGGAAAAGTGATGCTGGTCCTCACTACCTCCTGGAACTCCTTCAGATGCCCCAGACAATTTGGCCCTCTCTGCTTTCCTGCGCACTCTATCCTCAAAAGCACCTTTTTTCACTTTCGGCGCCCAACAGAGCAAAAAAGACAAAAGTCCAGCTTTTGCTGCCACAGCAAATGTGCCAGCGGGGAAAAGTGATGCTGGTCCTCACTGCCTCCTGGAACTCCTTCAGATGCCCCAGACAATTTGGCCCTCTCTGCCTTCCTGCGCACTCTATCCTCAAAAGCAGCTTTTTTCACTTTCGGGGGCCGACAGACCAAAAAAGACAAACGTCCAGCTTTTGCTGCCACAGGAAATGTGCCAGTGGGGAAAAGTGATGCTGGTCCTCACTGCCTCCTGGAACCCCTTCAAATGCCCCATACAATTTGGCCCTCTCTGCTTTCCTGCGCACTCTATCCACAAAAGCACCTTTTTTAACATTCGGCGGCCAACAGAGCAAAAAGGACAAACGTCCATCTTTTGGTGCCACAGCAAAGGTGCCAGCAGGGAAAAGTGATGCTGGTCCTCACTGCCTCCTGGAACCCCTTCAAATGCCCCAGACAATTTGGCCCTCTCTGCTTTCCTGCGCACTCTATCCTCAAAAGCAGCTTTTTTCACTTTCGGGGACCAACAGAGCAAAGAAGTCAACGTCCAGTTTTGCAGCCACAGCAAAGGTGCCAGCGGGGAAAAGTGATGCTGGTCCTCACTGCCTCCTGGAACTCCTTCAGATGCCCCAGACTATTTGGCCCTCTCTGCTTTCCTGCGCACTCTATCCTCAAAAGCCCCTATTTTTCACTTTCGGCGGCCAAGAGAGCAAAAAAGACAAACGTCCAGCTTTTGCTGCCACAGCAAAGGTGCCAGCGGGGAAAAGTGATGCTGGTCCTCACTGCCTCCTGGAACCCCTTCAAATGCCCCACACACTTTGGCCCTCTCTGATTTCCTGAGGACTCGATCCTCAAAAGCCCCTAATTTTCACTTTCGGCGGCCAACAGAGCAAAGAAGTCAACATCCAGCTTTTGCTGCAACAGCAAAGGTGCCAGCGGGGAAAAGTGATGCTGGTCCTCACTGCCTCCTGGAACCCCTTCAAATGCCCCATACAATTTGGCCCTCTCTGCTTTCCTGCGCACTCTATCCTCAAAAGCACCTATTTTTCACTTTCGGCGGCCAACAGAGCAAAAAAGACAAACGTCCAGCTTTTGCTGCCACAGGAAATGTGCCAGTGGGGAAAAGTGATGCTGGTCCTCACTGCCTCCTGGAACCCCTTCAAATGCCCCATACAATTTGGCCCTCTCTGCTTTCCTGCGCACTCTATCCACAAAAGCACCTTTTTTAACATTCGGCGGCCAACAGAGCAAAAAGGACAAACGTCCATCTTTTGGTGCCACAGCAAAGGTGCCAGCAGGGAAAAGTGATGCTGGTCCTCACTGCCTCCTGGAACCCCTTCAAATGCCCCAGACAATTTGGCCCTCTCTGCTTTCCTGCGCACTCTATCCTCAAAAGCAGCTTTTTTCACTTTCGGGGGCCAACAGAGCAAAGAAGTCAACGTCCAGTTTTGCAGCCACAGCAAAGGTGCCAGCGGGGAAAAGTGATGCTGGTCCTCACTGCCTCCTGGAACTCCTTCAGATGCCCCAGACTATTTGGCCCTCTCTGCTTTCCTGCGCACTCTATCCTCAAAAGCCCCTATTTTTCACTTTCGGCGGCCAAGAGAGCAAAAAAGACAAACGTCCAGCTTTTGCTGCCACAGCAAAGGTGCCAGCGGGGAAAAGTGATGCTGGTCCTAACTGCCTCCTGGAACTCCTTCAGATGCCCCAGACAATTTGGCCCTCTCTGCTTTCCTGCGCACTCTATCCTCAAAAGCCCCTATTTTTCACTTTCCGCGGCCAACAGAGCAAAAAAGACAAACGTCCAGCTTTTGCTGCCACAGCAAATGTGCCAGCGGGGAAAAGTGATGCTGGTCCTCACTGCCTCCTGGAACCCCTTCAAATGCCCCACACACTTTGGCCCTCTCTGATTTCCTGAGGACTCGATCCTCAAAAGCCCCTATTTTTCACTTTCGGCGGCCAACAGAGCAAAGAAGTCAACGTCCATCTTTTGGTGCCACAGCAAAGGTGCCAGCAGGGAAAAGTGATGCTGGTCCTCACTGCCTCCTGGAAATCCTTCAGATGCCCCAGACAATTTGGCCTTCTCTGCTTTCCTGCGAACTCTATCCTCAGAAGCCCCTATTTTTCACTTTCGGCGGCCAACAGAGCAAAAAAGACAAACGTCCAGCTTTTGCTGCCACAGCAAAGGTGCCAGCGGGGAAAAGTGATGCTGGTCCTCACTGCCTCCTGGAACCCCTTCAAATGCCCCATACAATTTGGCCCTCTCTGCTTTCCTGCAAATTCGATCCTCAAAATCCCCTATTTTTCATTTTCGTCGGCCAAGACAGCAAAAAAGACAAACGTCCATCTTTTGCTGCCACAGCAAATGTGCCAGCGGGGAAAAGTGATGCTGGTCCTCACTACCTCCTGGAACCCCTTCAAATGCCCCAGACAATTTGGCCCTCTCTGCTTTCCTGCGCACTCTATCCTCAAAAGCACCTTTTTTCACTTTCGGCGCCCAACAGAGCAAAAAAGACAAAAGTCCAGCTTTTGCTGCCACAGCAAATGTGCCAGCGGGGAAAAGTGATGCTGGTCCTCACTGCCTCCTGGAACTCCTTCAGATGCCCCAGACAATTTGGCCCTCTCTGCTTTCCTGCGCACTCGATCCTCAAAAGCCCCTATTTTTCACTTTCGGCGGCCAAGAGAGCAAAAAAGACAAACGTCCAGCTTTTGCTGCCACAGGAAATGTGCCAGTGGGGAAAAGTGATGCTGGTCCTCACTGCCTCGTGGAACCCCTTCAAATGCCCCATACAATTTGGCCCTCTCTGCTTTCCTGCGCACTCTATCCACAAAAGCACCTTTTTTAACATTCGGCGGCCAACAGAGCAAAAAGGACAAACGTCCATCTTTTGGTGCCACAGCAAAGGTGCCAGCAGGGAAAAGTGATGCTGGTCCTCACTGCCTCCTGGAACCCCTTCAAATGCCCCAGACAATTTGGCCCTCTCTGCTTTCCTGCGCACTCTATCCTCAAAAGCAGCTTTTTTCACTTTCGGGGGCCAACAGAGCAAAGAAGTCAACGTCCAGTTTTGCAGCCACAGCAAAGGTGCCAGCGGGGAAAAGTGATGCTGGTCCTCACTGCCTCCTGGAACTCCTTCAGATGCCCCAGACTATTTGGCCCTCTCTGCTTTCCTGCGCACTCTATCCTCAAAAGCCCCTATTTTTCACTTTCGGCGGCCAAGAGAGCAAAAAAGACAAACGTCCAGCTTTTGCTGCCACAGCAAAGGTGCCAGCGGGGAAAAGTGATGCTGGTCCTAACTGCCTCCTGGAACTCCTTCAGATGCCCCAGACAATTTGGCCCTCTCTGCTTTCCTGCGCACTCTATCCTCAAAAGCCCCTATTTTTCACTTTCCGCGGCCTAGAGAGCAAAAAAGACAAACGTCCAGCTTTTGCTGCCACAGCAAATGTGCCAGCGGGGAAAAGTGATGCTGGTCCTCACTGCCTCCTGGAACCCCTTCAAATGCCCCACACACTTTGGCCCTCTCTGATTTCCTGAGGACTCGATCCTCAAAAGCCCCTATTTTTCACTTTCGGCGGCCAACAGAGCAAAGAAGTCAACGTCCAGCTTTTGCAGCAACAGCAAAGGTGCCAGCGGGGAAAAGTGATGCTGGTCCTCACTGCCTCCTGGAACCCCTTCAAATGCCCCATACAATTTGGCACTCTCTGCTTTCCTGCCCACTCTATCCTCAAAAGCACCTTTTTTCACTTTCGGCGGCCGACAGAGCAAAAAAGACAAACGTCCATCTTTTGGTGCCACAGCAAAGGTGCCAGCAGGGAAAAGTGATGCTGGTCCTCACTGCCTCCTGGAAATCCTTCATATGCCCCAGACAATTTGGCCTTCTCTGCTTTCCTGCGAACTCTATCCTCAGAAGCCCCTATTTTTCACTTTCGGCGGCCAACAGAGCAAAAAAGACAAACGTCCAGCTTTTGCTGCCACAGCAAAGGTGCCAGCGGGGAAAAGTGATGCTGGTCCTCACTGCCTCCTGGAACCCCTTCAAATGCCCCATACAATTTGGCCCTCTCTGCTTTCCTGCAAATTCGATCCTCAAAATCCCCTATTTTTCATTTTCGTCGGCCAAGACAGCAAAAAAGACAAACGTCCATCTTTTGCTGCCACAGCAAATGTGCCAGCGGGGAAAAGTGATGCTGGTCCTCACTACCTCCTGGAACTCCTTCAGATGCCCCAGACAATTTGGCCCTCTCTGCTTTCCTGCGCACTCGATCCTCAAAAGCCCCTATTTTTCACTTTCGGCGGCCAAGAGAGCAAAAAAGACAAACGTCCAGCTTTTGCTGCCACAGCAAAGGTGCCAGCAGGGAAAAGTGATGCTGGTCCTCACTGCCTCCTGGAACTCCTTCATATGCCCCAGACAATTTGGCCTTCTCTGCTTTCCTGCGAACTCTATCCTCAGAAGCCCCTATTTTTCACTTTCGGCGGCCAAGAGAGCAAAAAAGACAAACGTCCAGCTTTTGCTGCCACAGCAAAGGTGCCAGCGGGGAAAAGTGTTGCTGGTCCTCACTGCCTCCTGGAACCCCTTCAAATGCCCCATACAATTTGGCCCTGTCTGCTTTCCTGCAAATTCGATCCTCAAAATCCCCTATTTTTCATTTTCGTCGGCCAAGACAGCAAAAAAGACAAACGTCCATCTTTTGCTGCCACAGCAAATGTGCCAGCGGGGAAAAGTGATGCTGGTCCTCACTACCTCCTGGAACCCCTTCAAATGCCCCAGACAATTTGGCCCTCTCTGCTTTCCTGCGCACTCTATCCTCAAAAGCACCTTTTTTCACTTTCGGCGCCCAACAGAGCAAAAAAGACAAAAGTCCAGCTTTTGCTGCCACAGCAAATGTGCCAGCGGGGAAAAGTGATGCTGGTCCTCACTGCCTCCTGGAACTCCTTCAGATGCCCCAGACAATTTGGCCCTCTCTGCTTTCCTGCGCACTCGATCCTCAAAAGCCCCTATTTTTCACTTTCGGCGGCCAAGAGAGCAAAAAAGACAAACGTCCAGCTTTTGCTGCCACAGCAAAGGTGCCAGCGGGGAAAAGTGATGCTGGTCCTCACTGCCTCCTGGAACCCCTTCAAATGCCCCACACACTTTGGCCCTCTCTGATTTCCTGAGGACTCGATCCTCAAAAGCCCCTATTTTTTACTTTCGGCGGCCAACAGAGCGAAGAAGTCAACATCCAGCTTTTGCTGCAACAGCAAAGGTGCCAGCGGGGAAAAGTGATGCTGGTCCTCACTGCCTCCTGGAACCCCTTCAAATGCCCCATACAATTTGGCCGTCTCTGCTTTACTGCGAACTCTATCCTCAAAAGCACCTTTTTTCACTTTCGGCGGCCAACAGAGCAAAAAGGACAAACGTCCAGCTTTTGGTGCCACAGCAAAGGTGCCAGCGGGGAAAAGTGATGCTGGTCCTCACTGCCTCCTGGAACCCCTTCAAATGCCCCAGACAATTTGGCCCTCTCTGCTTTCCTGCGCACTCTATCCTCAAAAGCAGCTTTTTTCACTTTCGGGGGCCGACAGAGCAAAAAAGACAAACGTCCAGCTTTTGCTGCCACAGCAAAGGTGGCAGCGGGGAAAAGTGATGCTGGTCCTCACTGCCTCCTGGAACTCCTTCAGATGCCCCAGACAATTTGGCCCTCTCTGCTTTCCTGCGCACTCGATCCTCAAAAGCCCCTATTTTTCACTTTCGGCGGCCAACAGAGCAAAAAAGACAAACGTCCAGCTTTTGCTGCCACAGCAAAGGTGCCAGCGGGGAAAAGTGATGCTGGTCCTCACTGCCTCCTGGAACCCCTTCAAATGCCCCACACACTTTGGCCCTCTCTGATTTCCTGAGGACTCGATCCTCAAAAGCCCCTATTTTTCACTTTCGGCGGCCAACAGAGCAAAGAAGTCAACATCCAGCTTTTGCTGCAACAGCAAAGGTGCCAGCGGGGAAAAGTGATGCTGGTCCTCACTGCCTCCTGGAACCCCTTCAAATGCCCCATACAATTTGGCCCTCTCTGCTTTCCTGCGCACTCTATCCTCAAAAGCACCTATTTTTCACTTTCGGCGGCCAACAGAGCAAAAAAGACAAACGTCCAGCTTTTGCTGCCACAGCAAATGTGCCAGCGGGGAAAAGTGATGCTGGTCCTCACTGCCTCCTGGAACCCCTTCAAATGCTCCAGACAATTTGGCCCTCTCTGATTTCCTGAGGACTCGATCCTCAAAAGCCCCTATTTTTCACTTTCGGCGGCCAACAGAGCAAAGAAGTCAACGGCCAGCTTTTGCAGCAACAGCAAAGGTGCCAGCGGGGAAAAGTGATGCTGGTCCTCACTGCCTCCTGGAACCCCTTCAAATGCCCCATACAATTTGGCACTCTCTGCTTTCCTGCCCACTCTATCCTCAAAAGCACCTTTTTTCACTTTCGGCGGCCGACAGAGCAAAAAAGACAAACGTCCATCTTTTGGTGCCACAGCAAAGGTGCCAGCAGGGAAAAGTGATGCTGGTCCTCACTGCCTCCTGGAACTCCTTCATATGCCCCAGACAATTTGGCCTTCTCTGCTTTCCTGCGAACTCTATCCTCAGAAGCCCCTATTTTTCACTTTCGGCGGCCAACAGAGCAAAAAAGACAAACGTCCAGCTTTTGCTGCCACAGGAAAGGTTTCAGCGGGGAAAAGTGATGCTGGTCCTCACTGACTCTTGGAACCCCTTCAAATGCCCCACACACTTTGGCCCTCTCTGATTTCCTGAGGACTCGATCCTCAAAAGCCCCTAATTTTCACTTTCGGCGGCCAAGAGAGCAAAGAAGTCAACGTCCAGCTTTTGCAGCAACAGAAAAGGTGCCAGCAGGGAAAAGTGATGCTGGTCCTCACTGCCTCCTGGAACCCCTTCAAATGCCCCACACAATTTGGCCCTCTCTGCTTTCCTGCCCACTCTATCCTCAAAAGCACCTTTTTTCACTTTCAGCGGCCAACATAGCAAAGAAGTCAACGTCCAGCTTTTGCAGCAACAGCAAAGGTGCCAGCGGGGAAAAGTGATGCTGGTCCTCACTGCCTCCTGGAACCCCTTCAAATGCCCTATACAATTTCGCCCTCTCTGCTTTCCTGCGCACTCTATCCTCAAAAGCACCTTTTTTCACTTTCGGCGGCCGACAGAGCAAAAAAGACAAACGTCCAGCTTTTGCTGCCACAGCAAAAGTGGCAACGGGGAAAAGTGATGCTGGTCCTCACTGCCTCCTGGAACTCCTTCAGATGCCCCAGACAATTTGGCCCACTCTGCTTTCCTGCGCACTCTATCCTCAAAAGCCCCTATTTTTCACTTTCGGCGGCCAAGAGAGCAAAAAAGACAAACGTCCAGCTTTTGCTGCCACAGCAAAGGTGCCAGCGGGGAAAAGTGATGCTGGTCCTCACTGACTCCTGGAACCCCTTCAAATGCCCCACACACTTTGGCCCTCTCTGATTTCCTGAGGACTCGATCCTCAAAAGCCCCTATTTTTCACTTTCGGCGGCCAACAGAGCAAAGAAGTCAACATCCAGCTTTTGCTGCAACAGCAAAGGTGCCAGCGGGGAAAAGTGATGCTGGTCCTCACTGCCTCCTGGAACCCCTTCAAATGCCCCATACAATTTGGCCCTCTCTGCTTTCCTGCGCACTCTATCCACAAAAGCACCTTTTTTTCACTTTCGGCGGCCAAGAGAGCAAAAAAGACAAACGTCCAGCTTTTGCTGCCACAGCAAAGGTGCCAGCGGGGAAAAGTGATGCTGGTCCTCACTGCCTCCTGGAACCCCTTCAAGTGCCCCATACAATTTGGCCCTTTCTGCTTTCCTGCGCACTCTATCCTAAAAAGCCCCTATTTTTCACTTTCGGCGGCCAACAGAGCAAAAAAGACAAACGTCCAGCTTTTGCTGCCACAGCAAAGGTGCCAGCGGGGAAAAGTGATGCTGGTCCTCACTGCCTCCTGGAACCCCTTCAAATGCCCCATACAATTTGGCCCTCTCTGCTTTCCTGCGCACTCTATCCACAAAAGCACCTTTTTTAAATTTCGGCGGCCAACAGAGCAAAAAGGACAAACGTCCACCTTTTGGTGCCACAGCAAAGGTGTCAGCAGGGAAAAGTGATGCTGGTCCTCACTGCCTCCTGGAACCCCTTCAAATGCCCCACACAATTTGGCCCTCTCTGCTTTCCTGCCCACTCTATCGTCAAAAGCACCTTTTTTCACTTGCTTGGGCCAACAGAGCAAAGAAGTCAACGTCCAGCATTTGCAGCAACAGCAAAGGTGCCAGCGGGGAAAAGTGATGCTTGTCCTCACTGCCTCCTGGAACCCCTTCAAATGCCCCATACAATTTGGCCCTCTCTGCTTTCCTGCGCACTCTATCCTCAAAAGCATCTTTTTTCACTTTCGGCGGCCGAAAGAGCAAAAAAGACAAACGTCCAGCTTTTGCTGCCACAGCAAAGGTGCCAGCGGGGAAAAGTGATGCTGGTCCTCACTGCCTCCTGGAACCCCTTCAAATGCCCCATACAATTTGGCCCTCTCTGCTTTCCTGCGCACTCTATCTACAAAAGCACCTTTTTTAACTTTCGGCGGCCAACAGAGCAAAAAGGACAAACGTCCATCTTTTGGTGCCACAGCAAAGGTGCCAGCGGGGAAAAGTGATGCTGGTCCTCACTGCCTCCTGGAACCCCTTCAAATACCCCAGACAATTTGGCCCTCTCTGCTTTCCTGCGCACTCTATCCTCAAAAGCAGCTTTTTTCACTTTCGGGGGCCAACAGAGCAAAGAAGTCAACGTCCAGCTTTTGCTGCCACAGCAAAGGTGCCAGCGGGGAAAAGTGATGCTGGTCCTCACTGCCTCCTGGAACTCCTTCAGATGCCCCAGACAATTTGGCCCTCTCTGCTTTCCTGCGCACTCGATCCTCAAAAGCCCCTATTTTTCACTTTCGGCGGCCAAGAGAGCAAAAAAGACAAACGTCCAGCTTTTGCTGCCACAGCAAAGGTGCCAGCGGGGAAAAGTGATGCTGGTCCTCACTGCCTCCTGGAACCCCTTCAAATGCCCCACAAACTTTGGCCCTCTCTGATTTCCTGAGGACTCGATCCTCAAAAGCCCCTATTTTTCACTTTCGGCGGCCAACAGAGCAAAGAAGTCAACGTCCGGCTTTTGCAGCAACAGCAAAGGTGCCAGCGGGGAAAAGTGATGCTGGTCCTCACTGCCTCCTGGAACCCCTTCAAATGCACCACACACTTTAGCCCTCTCTGATTTCCTGCGCACTCTATCCTCAAAAGCACCTTTTTTCACTTTCGGCGGCCGACAGAGCAAAAAAGGACAAACGTCCAGCTTTTGCTGCCACAGCAAAGGTGCCAGCAGGGAAAAGTGATGCTGGTCCTCACTGCCTCCTGGAACTCCTTCAGATGCCCCAGGCAATTTGGCCCTCTCTGCTTTCCTGCGCACTCGATCCTCAAAAGCCCCTATTTTTCACTTTCGGCGGCCAAGAGAGCAAAAAAGACAAACGTCCAGCTTTTGTTGCCACAGCAAAGGTGCCAGCGGGGAAAAGTGATGCTGGTCCTCACTGACTCCTGGAACCCCTTCAAATGCCCCACACACTTTGGCCCTCTCTGATTTCCTGAGGGCTCGATCCTCAAAAGCACCTTTTTTATCTCTCGGCGTTGTTTGTAGGAAAAAACACAATCGTCCAACTTTTGCTGCCACAGCAAATGTGCCAGTGGGGAAAAGTGATGCTGGTCCTCACTGCCTCCTGGAACTCCTTCAGATGCCCCAGACAATTTGGCCCTCTCTGCTTTCCTGCGCACTCTATCCTCAAAAGCCCCTATTGTTCACATTCGGCAGCCAAGAGAGCAAGAAAGACAAACGTCCAGCTTTTGCTGCCACAGCAAAGGTGCCAGCGGGGAAAAGTGATGCTGGTCCTCACTGCCTCCTGGAACCCCTTCAAATGCCCCACACAATTTGGCCCTCTCTGCTTTCCTCCACACTCTATCCTCAAAAGCACATTTTTCTCTCTCGGCGTTGTTTGTAGGAAAAAACACGATCGTCCAACTTTTGATGCCGCAGCAAATGTGCCAGCGGGGAAAAGTGATGCTGGTCCTCACTGCCTCCTGGAACCCCTTCAAATGCCCCAGACAATTTGGCCCTCTCTGCTTTCCTGCGCACTCTATCCACAAAAGCAACTTTTTTAACTTTCGGCGGCCAACAGAGCAAAAAGGACAAACGTCCATCTTTTGGTGCCATAGCAAAGGTGCCAGCGGGGAAAAGTGATGCTGGTCCTCACTGCCTCCTGGAACCCCTTGAAATGCCCCAGACAATTTGGCCCTCTCTGCTTTCCTGCGCACTCTATCCTCAAAAGCAGCTTTTTTGACTTTCGGGGGCCAACAGAGCAAAGAAGTCAAACGTCCAGCTTTTCCTGCCACAGCAAAGGTGCCAGCGGGGAAAAGGGATGCTGGTCCTCACTGCCTCCTGGAACTCCTTCAGATGCCCCATACAATTTGGCCCTCTCTGCTTTCCTGCGCACTCTATCCTCAAAAGCCCCTATTGTTCACTTTCGGCGGCCAAGAGATCAAAAAAGACAAACGTCCAGTTTTTGCTGCCACAGCAAAGGTGCCAGCGGGGAAAAGTGATGCTGGTCCTCACTGCCTCCTGGAACCCCTTCAAATGCCCCACAAAATTTGGCCCTCTCTGCTTTCCTGCAAACTCGATCCTCAAAAGCACCTTTTATCACTTTCGGCGGCCAACAGAGCAAATAAGACAAACGTCCATCTTTTGGTGCCACAGCAAAGGTGCCAGCAGGGAAAAGTGATGCTGGTCCTCACTGCCTCCTGGAACCCCTTCAAATGCCCCATACAATTTGGCCCTCTCTGCTTTCCTGCGCACTCTATCCACAAAAGCACCTTTTTTCACTTTCGGCGGCCAACAGAGCAAAAAAGAGAAACGTCCATCTTTTGGTACCACAGCAAAGGTGCCAGCAGGGAAAAGTGATGCTGGTCCTCACTGCCTCCTGGAACCCCTTCAAATGCCCCACAAAATTTGGCCCTCTCTGCTTTCCTGCAAACTCGATCCTCAAAAGCACCTTTTTTCTCTCTCGGCTTAGTTTGTAGGAAAAAACACAATTGTCCAACTTTTGCTGCCACAGCAAATTTGCCAGCGGGGAAAAGTGATGCTGGTCCTCACTGCCCCCTGGAACCCCTTCAAATGACCCAGACAATTTGGCCCTCTCTGCTTTCCTGCAAACTCTATCCTCAAAAGCACCTTTTTTCTCTCTCGGCGTTGTTTGTAGGAAAAAACACAATCGTCCAACTTTTGCAGCCACAGCAAATGTGCCAGTGGGGAAAAGTGATGCTGGTCCTCACTGCCTCCTGGAACTCCTTCAGATGCCCCAGACAATTTGGCCCTCTCTGCTTTCCTGCGCACTCTATCCTCAAAAGCCCCTATTTTTCACTTTCGGCGGCCAAGAGAGCAAAAAAGACAAACGTCCAGCTTTTGCTGCCACAGCAAATGTGCCAGCGGGGAAAAGTGATGCTGGTCCTCACTGCCTCCTGGAACCCCTTCAAATGCCCCACACACTTTGGCCCTCTCTGATTTCCTGAGGACTCTATCCTCAAAAGCAGCTTTTTTCACTTTCGGCGGCACACAGAGCAAAGAAGTCAACGTCCAGCTTTTGCTGCAACAGCAAAGGTGCCAGCGGGGAAAAGTGATGCTGGTCCTCACTGCCTCCTGGAACCCCTTCAAATGCCCCATACAATTTGGCCCTCTCTGCTTTCCTGCACACTCTATCCTCAAAAGCAGCTTTTTTCACTTTCGGGGGCCAACAGAGCAAAGAAGTCAAACGTCCAGCTTTTGCTGCCACAGCAAAGGTGCCAGCGGGGAAAAGTGATGCTGGTCCTCACTGCCTCCTGGAACCCCTTCAAATGACCCAGACAATTTGGCCCTCTCTGCTTTCCTGCGCACTCTATCCACAAAAGCACCTTTTTTAACTTTCGGTGGCCAACAGAGCAAAAAGGACAAACGTCCATCTTTTGGTGCCACAGCAAAGGTGCCAGCAGGGAAAAGTGATGCTGGTCCTCACTGCCTCCTGGAACCCCTTGAAATGCCCCAGACAATTTGGCCCTCTCTGCTTTCCTGCGCAATCTATCCTCAAAAGCACCTTTTTTCACTTTCGGGGGCCAACAGAGCAAAGAAGTCAGACGTCCAGCTTTTGCTGCCACAGCAAAGGTGCCAGCGTGGAAAAGGGATGCTGGTCCTCACTGCCTCCTGGAACTCCTTCAGATGCCCCATACAATTTGGCCCTCTCTGCTTTCCTGCGCACTCTATCCTCAAAACCCCCTATTGTTCACTTTCGGCGGCCAAAAGAGCAAAAAAGACAAACGTCCAGCTTTTGCTGCCACAGCAAAGGTGCCAGCGGGGAAAAGTGATGCTGGTCCTCACTGCCTCCTGGAACCCCTTCAAATGCCCAACACACTTTGGCCCTCTCTGATTTCCTGAGGACTCTATCCTCAAAAGCATCTTTTTTCACTTTCGGCGGCCAACAGAGCAAAGAAGTCAAAGTCCAGCTTTTGCTGCAACAGCAAAGGTGCCAGCGGGGAAAAGTGATGCTGGTCCTCACTGCCTCCTGGAACCCCTTCAAATGCCCCACACAATTTGGCCCTCTCTGCTTTCCTGCCCACTATATCCTCAAAAGCACCTTTTTTCACTTTCGGCGCCCAACAGAGCAAAAAAGACAAACGTCCAGCTTTTGCTGCCACAGCAAATGTGCCAGCGGGGAAAAGTGATGCTGGTCCTCACTGCCTCCTGGAACCCCTTCAAATGCCCCACACAATTTGGCCCTCTCTGCTTTCCTGCGCACTCTATCCTCAAAAGCCCCTATTGTTCACTATCGGCGGCCAAGAGAGCAAAAAAGACAAACGTCCACCTTTTGCTGCCACAGCAAAGGTGCCAGCAGGGAAAAGTGATGCTGGTCCTCACTGCCTCCTGGAACCCCTTCAAATGCTCCACACAGGTTGGCCCTCTCTGCTTTCTTGCAAACTCGATCCTCAAAAGCACCTTTTTTCAATTTCGGCGCCCAACAGAGAAAATAAGACAAACGTCCAGCTCTTGCTGCCACAGCAAAGGTGCCAGCAGGGAAAAGTGATGCTGGTCCTCACTGCCTCCTGGAACCCCTTCAAATGCTCCACACAGGTTGGCCCTCTCTGCTTTCCTGCGCACTCTATCCACAAAAGCACCTTTTTTCACTTTCGGCGGCCAACAGAGCAAAAAAGAGAAACGTCCATCTTTTGGTACCACAGCAAAGGTGCCAGCAGGGAAAAGTGATGCTGGTCCTCACTGCCTCCTGGAACCCCTTCAAATGCCCCACAAAATTTGGCCCTCTCTGCTTTCCTGCAAACTCGATCCTCAAAAGCACCTTTTTTCTCTCTCGGCTTAGTTTGTAGGAAAAAACACAATTGTCCAACTTTTGCTGCCACAGCAAATTTGCCAGCGGGGAAAAGTGATGCTGGTCCTCACTGCCCCCTGGAACCCCTTCAAATGACCCAGACAATTTGGCCCTCTCTGCTTTCCTGCAAACTCTATCCTCAAAAGCACCTTTTTTCTCTCTCGGCGTTGTTTGTAGGAAAAAACACAATCGTCCAACTTTTGCAGCCACAGCAAATGTGCCAGTGGGGAAAAGTGATGCTGGTCCTCACTGCCTCCTGGAACTCCTTCAGATGCCCCAGACAATTTGGCCCTCTCTGCTTTCCTGCGCACTCTATCCTCAAAAGCCCCTATTTTTCACTTTCGGCGGCCAAGAGAGCAAAAAAGACAAACGTCCAGCTTTTGCTGCCACAGCAAATGTGCCAGCGGGGAAAAGTGATGCTGGTCCTCACTGCCTCCTGGAACCCCTTCAAATGCCCCACACACTTTGGCCCTCTCTGATTTCCTGAGGACTCTATCCTCAAAAGCAGCTTTTTTCACTTTCGGCGGCACACAGAGCAAAGAAGTCAACGTCCAGCTTTTGCTGCAACAGCAAAGGTGCCAGCGGGGAAAAGTGATGCTGGTCCTCACTGCCTCCTGGAACCCCTTCAAATGCCCCATACAATTTGGCCCTCTCTGCTTTCCTGCACACTCTATCCTCAAAAGCAGCTTTTTTCACTTTCGGGGGCCAACAGAGCAAAGAAGTCAAACGTCCAGCTTTTGCTGCCACAGCAAAGGTGCCAGCGGGGAAAAGTGATGCTGGTCCTCACTGCCTCCTGGAACCCCTTCAAATGACCCAGACAATTTGGCTCTCTCTGCTTTCCTGCGCACTCTATCCACAAAAGCACCTTTTTTAACTTTCGGTGGCCAACAGAGCAAAAAGGACAAACGTCCATCTTTTGGTGCCACAGCAAAGGTGCCAGCAGGGAAAAGTGATGCTGGTCCTCACTGCCTCCTGGAACCCCTTGAAATGCCCCAGACAATTTGGCCCTCTCTGCTTTCCTGCGCACTCTATCCTCAAAAGCACCTTTTTTCACTTTCGGGGGCCAACAGAGCAAAGAAGTCAGACGTCCAGCTTTTGCTGCCACAGCAAAGGTGCCAGCGTGGAAAAGGGATGCTGGTCCTCACTGCCTCCTGGAACTCCTTCAGATGCCCCATACAATTTGGCTTTCTCTGCTTTCCTGCGCACTCTATCCTCAAAACCCCCTATTGTTCACTTTCGGCGGCCAAAAGAGCAAAAAAGACAAACGTCCAGCTTTTGCTGCCACAGCAAAGGTGCCAGCGGGGAAAAGTGATGCTGGTCCTCACTGCCTCCTGGAACCCCTTCAAATGCCCAACACACTTTGGCCCTCTCTGATTTCCTGAGGACTCTATCCTCAAAAGCATCTTTTTTCACTTTCGGCGGCCAACAGAGCAAAGAAGTCAAAGTCCAGCTTTTGCTGCAACAGCAAAGGTGCCAGCGGGGAAAAGTGATGCTGGTCCTCACTGCCTCCTGGAACCCCTTCAAATGCCCCACACAATTTGGCCCTCTCTGCTTTCCTGCCCACTATATCCTCAAAAGCACCTTTTTTCACTTTCGGCGCCCAACAGAGCAAAAAAGACAAACGTCCAGCTTTTGCTGCCACAGCAAATGTGCCAGCGGGGAAAAGTGATGCTGGTCCTCACTGCCTCCTGGAACCCCTTCAAATGCCCCACACAATTTGGCCCTCTCTGCTTTCCTGCGCACTCTATCCTCAAAAGCCCCTATTGTTCACTATCGGCGGCCAAGAGAGCAAAAAAGACAAACGTCCACCTTTTGCTGCCACAGCAAAGGTGCCAGCAGGGAAAAGTGATGCTGGTCCTCACTGCCTCCTGGAACCCCTTCAAATGCTCCACACAGGTTGGCCCTCTCTGCTTTCTTGCAAACTCGATCCTCAAAAGCACCTTTTTTCAATTTCGGCGCCCAACAGAGAAAATAAGACAAACGTCCAGCTCTTGCTGTCACAGCAAAGGTGCCAGCAGGGAAAAGTGATGCTGGTCCTCACTGCCTCCTGGAACCCCTACAAATGCCCCACACAATTTGGCCCTCTCTGCTTTCCTGCAAACTCGATCCTCAAAAGCACCTTTTTTCTCTCTCGGCGTAGTTTGTAGGAAAAAACACAATCGTCCAACTTTTGCTGTCAAAGCAAATGTGCCAGCGGGGAAAAGTGATGTTGGTCCTCACTGCCTCCTGGAACCCCTTCAAATGCCCCAGACAATTTGGCCCTCTCTGCTTTCCTGCAAAATCTATCCTCAAAAGCACCTTTTTTCTCTCTCGGCGTTGTTTGTAGGAAAAAACACAATCGTCCAACTTTTGCTGCAACAGCAAATGTGCCAGTGGGGAAAAGTGATGCTGGTCCTCACTGCCTCCTGGAACCCCTTCAAATGCCCCATACAATTTGGCCCTCTCTGCTTTCCTGCACACTCTTTCCTCAAAAGCAGCTTTTTTCACTTTCGGGGGCCAACAGAGCAAAGAAGTCAAACGTCCAGCTTTTGCTGCCACAGCAAAGGTGCCAGCGGGGAAAAGTGATGCTGGTCCTCACTGCCTCCTGGAACCCCTTCAAATGACCCAGACAATTTGGCCCTCTCTGCTTTCCTGCGCACTCTATCCACAAAAGCAACTTTTTTAACTTTCGGTGGCCAACAGAGCAAAAAGGACAAACGTCCATCTTTTGGTGCCACAGCAAAGGTGCCAGCAGGGAAAAGTGATGCTGGTCCTCACTGCCTCCTGGAACCCCTTCAAATGCCCCAGACAATTTGGCCCTCTCTGCTTTCCTGCGCACTCTATCCTCAAAAGCAGCTTTTTTCACTTTCGGGGGCCAACAGAGCAAAGAAGTCAAACGTCCAACTTTTGCTGCCACAGCAAAGGTGCCAGCATGGAAAAGGGATGCTGGTCCTCACTGCCTCCTGGAACTCCTTCAGATGCCCCATACAATTTGGCCCTCTCTGCTTTCCTGCGCACTCTATCCTCAAAACCCCCTATTGTTCACTTTCGGCGGCCAAAAGAGCAAAAAAGACAAACGTCCAGCTTTTGCTGCCACAGCAAAGGTGCCAGCGGGGAAAAGTGATGCTGGTCCTCACTGCCTCCTGGAACCCCTTCAAATTCCCCACACAATTTGGCCCTCTCTGCTTTCCTGCCCACTATATCCTCAAAAGCACCTTTTTTCACTTTCGGCGCCCAACAGAGCAAAAAAGACAAACATCCAGGTTTTGCTGCCACAGCAAATGTGCCAGCGGGGAAAAGTGATGCTGGTCCTCACTGCCTCCTGGAACCCCTTCAAATGCCCCACACAATTTGGCCCTCTCTGCTTTCCTGCGCACTCTATCCTCAAAAGCCCCTATTGTTCACTTTCGGCGGCCAAGAGAGCAAAAAAGACAAACGTCCAGCTTTTGCTGCAACAGCAAAGGTGCCAGCAAGGAAAAGTGATGCTGGTCCTCACTGCCTCCTGGAACCCCTTCAAATGCTCCACACAGGTTGGCCCTCTCTGCTTTCTTGCAAACTCGATCCTCAAAAGCACCTTTTTTCAATTTCGGCGCCCAACAGAGAAAATAAGACAAACGTCCCGCTCTTGCTGCCACAGCAAAGGTGCCAGCAGGGAAAAGTGATGCTGGTCCTCACTGCCTCCTGGAACCCCTACAAATGCCCCACACAATTTGGCCCTCTCTGCTTTCCTGCAAACTCGATCCTCAAAAGCACCTTTTTTCTCTCTCGGCGTAGTTTGTAGGAAAAAACACAATCGTCCAACTTTTGCTATCAAAGCAAATGTGCCAGCGGGGAAAAGTGATGCTGGTCCTCACTGCCTCCTGGAACCCCTTCAAATGCCCCAGACAATTTGGCCCTCTCTGCTTTCCTGCGCACTCTATCCTCAAAAGCACCTTTTTTCACTTTCGGGGGCCAACAGAGCAAAGAAGTCAAACGTCCAACTTTTGCTGCCACAGCAAAGGTGCCAGCATGGAAAAGGGATGCTGGTCCTCACTGCCTCCTGGAACTCCTTCAGATGCCCCATACAATTTGGCCCTCTCTGCTTTCCTGCGCACTCTATCCTCAAAAACCCCTATTGTTCATTTTCGGCGGCCAAAAGAGCAAAAAAGACAAACGTCCAGCTTTTGCTGCCACAGCAAAGGTGCCAGCGGGGAAAAGTGATGCTGGTCCTCACTGCCTCCTGGAACCCCTTCAAATTCCCCACACAATTTGGCCCTCTCTGCTTTCCTGCCCACTATATCCTCAAAAGCACCTTTTTTCACTTTCGGCGCCCAACAGAGCAAAAAAGACAAACATCCAGCTTTTGCTGCCACAGCAAATGTGCCAGCGGGGAAAAGTGATGCTGGTCCTCACTGCCTCCTGGAACCCCTTCAAATGCCCCACACAATTTGGCCCTCTCTGCTTTCCTGCGCACTCTATCCTCAAAAGCCCCTATTGTTCACTTTCGGCGGCCAAGAGAGCAAAAAAGACAAACGTCCACCTTTTGCTGCCACAGCAAAGGTGCCAGCAAGGAAAAGTGATGCTGGTCCTCACTGCCTCCTGGAACCCCTTCAAATGCTCCACACAGGTTGGCCCTCTCTGCTTTCTTGCAAACTCGATCCTCAAAAGCACCTTTTTTCAATTTCGGCGCCCAACAGAGAAAATAAGACAAACGTCCCGCTCTTGCTGCCACAGCAAAGGTGCCAGCAGGGAAAAGTGATGCTGGTCCTCACTGCCTCCTGGAACCCCTACAAATGCCCCACACAATTTGGCCCTCTCTGCTTTCCTGCAAACTCGATCCTCAAAAGCACCTTTTTTCTCTCTCGGCGTAGTTTGTAGGAAAAAACACAATCGTCCAACTTTTGCTGTCAAAGCAAATGTGCCAGCGGGGAAAAGTGATGCTGGTCCTCACTGCCTCCTGGAACCCCTTCAAATGCCCCAGACAATTTGGCCCTCTCTGCTTTCCTGCAAACTCTATCCTCAAAAGCACCTTTTTTCTCTCTCGGCGTTGTTTGTAGGAAAAAACACAATCGTCCAACTTTTGCTGCCACAGCAAATGTGCCAGTGGGGAAAAGTGATGCTGGTCCTCACTGCCTCCTGGAACTCCTTCAGATGCCCCATACAATTTGTCCCTCTCTGCTTTCCTGCCGACTCTATCCACAAAACCACCTTTTTTAACTTTCGGCGGCCAACATAGGAAAAAGGAAAAACGTCCAGCTTTTGCTGCCACAGCAAAGGTGCCAGCGGGGAAAAGTGATGCTGGTCCTCACTGCCTCCTGGAACCCCTTCAAATGCCCCAGACAATTTGGCCCTCTCTGCTTTCCTGCGCACTCTATCCTCAAAAGCACCTATTTTTCACTTTCGGCGAGCAAGAGAGCAAAAAAGAGAAACGTCCAGCTCTTGCTGCCACAGCAAAGGTGCCAGCGGGGAAAAGTGATGCTGGTCCTCACTGCCTCCTGGAACCCCTTCAAATGACCCACACACTTTGGCCCTCTCTGATTTCCTGAGGACTCTATCCTCAAAAGCATATTTTTCACTTTAGGCGGCCAACAGAGCAAAGAAGTCAACGTCCAGCTTTTGCTGCCACAGCAAAGGTGCCAGCGGGGAAAAGTGATGCTGGTACTCACTGCCTCCTGGAACCCCTTCAAATGCCCCACACAATTTGGCCCTCTCTGCTTTCCTGCCCACTCTATCCTCAAAAGCACCTTTTTTCACTTTCGGCGCCCAAGAGAGCAAAAAAGACAAACGTCCAGCTTTTGCTGCAACAGCAAAGGTGCCAGCAGGGAAAAGTGATGCTGGTCCTCACTGCCTCCTGGAACTCCTTCAGATGCCCCACACAATTTGGCCCTCTCTGCTTTCCTGCGCACTCTATCCTCAAAAGCACCTTTTTTCACTTTCGGCGGCCGACAGAGCAAAAAAGACAAACGTCCAGCTTTTGCTGCCACAGCAAATGTGCCAGCGGGGAAAAGTGATGCTGGTCCTCACTGCCTCCTGGAACCCCTTCAAATGCCCCACACAATTTGGCCCTCTCTGCTTTCCTGCCGACTCTATCCTCAAAAGCACCTTTTTTCACTTTCGGCGCCCAACAGAGCAAAAAAGACAAACGTCCATCTTTTGGTGCCACAGCAAAGGTGCCAGCGGGGAAAAGTGTTGCTGGTCCTCACTGCCTCCTGGAACTCCTTCCGATGCCCAGACAATTTGGCCCTCTCTGCTTTCCTGCGCACTCTATCCTCAAAAGCAGCTTTTTTCACTTTCGGGGGCCAACAGAGCAAAGAAGTCAACGTCCAGCTTTTGCTGCCACAGCAAAGGTGCCAGCGGGGAAAAGTGATGCTGGTCCTCACTGCCTCCTGGAACCCCTTCAAATGCCCCACACAATTTGGCCCTCTCTGCTTTCCTGCCCACGCTATCCTCAAAAGCACCTTTTTTCACTTTCGCCGCTGGTTGGAGCAAAAAAGACAAACGTCCAGCTTTTGCTGCCACAGCAAAGGTGCCAGCGGGGAAAAGTGATGCTGGTCCTCACTGCCTCCTGGAACCCCTTCAAATGCCCCATACAATTTGGCCCTCTCTGCTTTCCTGCGCACTCTATCCTCAAAAGCCCCTATTTTTCACTTAAGGCGGCCAAGAGAGCAAAAAAGAAAAACGTCCAGCTTTTGCTGCCACAGCAAAGGTGCCAGCGGGGAAAAGTGTTGCTGGTCCTAACTGCCTCCTGGAACCCCTTCAAATGACCAACACACTTTGGCCCTCTCTGATTTCCTGAGGACTCTATCCTCAAAAGCATATTTTTCACTTTAGGCGGCCAACAGAGCAAAGAAGTCAACGTCCAGCTTTTGCTGCCACAGCAAAGGTGCCAGCGGGGAAAAGTGATGCTGGTACTCACTGCCTCCTGGAACCCCTTCAAATGCCCCACACAATTTGGCCCTCTCTGATTTCCTGAGGACTCTATCCTCAAAAGCAGATTTTTCACTTTCGGCGCCCAACAGAGCAAAGAAGTCAACGTCCAGCTTTTGCAGCAACAGCAAAGGTGCCAGCGGGGAAAAGTGATGCTGGTCCTCACTGCCTCCTGGAACCCCTTCAAATGCCCCACACAATTTGGCCCTCTCTGCTTTCCTGCCCACTCTATCCTCAAAAGCACCTTTTTTCACTTTCGGCGCCCAACAGAGCAAAAAAGACAAACGTCCAGCTTTTGCTGCCACAGCAAATGTGCCAGCGGGGAAAAGTGATGCTGGTCCTCACTGCCTCCTGGAACCCCTTCAAATGCCCCACACAATTTGGCCCTCTCTGCTTTCTTGCCCACTCTATCCTCAAAAGCACATTTTTTCACTTTCGGCGCCCAACAGAGCAAAAAAGACAAACGTCCAGCTTTTGCTGCCACAGCAAAGGTGCCAGCAGGGAAAAGTGATGCTGGTCCTCACTGCCTCCTGGAACCCCTTCAAATGCCCCATACAATTTGGCCCTCTCTGCTTTCCTGCGCACTCTATCCTCAAAAGCACCTATTTTTCACTTTCGGTGGCCAACAGAGCAAAAAAGACAAACGTCCATCTTTTGGTGCCACAGCAAAGGTGCCAGCAGGGAAAAGTGATGTTGGTCCTCACTGCCTCCTGGAACCCATTCAAATGCACCAGACAATTTGGCCCTCTCTGCTTTCCTGCCCACTCTATCCTCAAAAGCAGCTTTTTTCACTTTCGGGGGCCAACAGAGCAAAAAAGACAAACGTCCAGATTTTGCTGCCACAGCAAAGGTGCCAGCAGGGAAAAGTGATGCTGGTCCTCACTGCCTCCTGGAACTCCTTCAGATGCCCCAGACAATTTGGCCCTCTCTGCTTTCCTGCGCACTCTATCCTCAAAAGCCCCTATTTTTCACTTTCGGCGGCCAACAGAGCAAAAAAGACAAACGTCCAGCTTTTGCTGCCACAGCAAAGGTGCCAGTGGGGAAAAGTGATGCTGGTCCTCACTGCCTCCTGGAAATCCTTCAGATGCCCCAGACAATTTGACCCTCTCTGCTTTCCTGCGCACTCTATCCTCAAAAGCCCCTATTTTTCACTTTCGGCGGCCAAGAGATCAAAAAAGACCAACGTCCAGCTTTTGCTGCCACAGCAAAGGTGCCAGCGGGGAAAAGTGATGCTGGTCCTCACTGCCTCCTGGAACCCCTTCAAATGCCCCACACACTTTGGCCCTCTCTGATTTCCTGAGGACTCGATCCTCAAAAGGCCCTATTTTTCACTTTCGGCGGCCAACAGAGCAAAGAAGTCAACGTCCAGCTTTTGCAGCAACAGCAAAGGTGCCAGCGGGGAAAAGTGATGCTGGTCCTCACTGCCTCCTGGAACCCCTTCAAATGCCCCATACAATTTGGCCCTCTCTGCTTTCCTGCGCACTCTATCCTCAAAAGCACCTTTTTTCACTTTCGGCGGCCGACAGAGCAAAAAAGACAAACGTCCAGCTTTTGCTGCCACAGCAAAGGTGCCAGCGGGGAAAAGTGTTGCTGGTCCTCACTGCCTCCTGGAACTCCTTCAGATGCCCAGACAATTTGGCCCTCTCTGCTTTCCTGCGCACTCTATCCTCAAAAGCAGCTTTTTTCACTTTCGGGGGCCAACAGAGCAAAGAAGTCAACGTCCAGCTTTTGCTGCCACAGGAAAGGTTTCAGCGGGGAAAAGTGATGCTGGTCCTCACTGCCTCCTGGAACTCCTTCAGATGCCCCATACAATTTGGCCCTCTCTGCTTTCCTGCGCACTCTATCCTCAAAAGCCCCTATTTTTCACTTTCGGCGGCCAACAGCACAAAAGAGACAAACGTCCAGCTTTTGCTGCCACAGCAAAGGTGCCAGCGGGGAAAAGTGATGCTGGTCCTCACTGCCTCCTGGAACCCCTTCAAATGCCCCACACACTTTGGCCCTCTCTGATTTCCTGAGGACTCGATCCTCAAAAGGCCCTATTTTTCACTTTCGGCGGCCAACAGAGCAAAGAAGTCAACGTCCAGCTTTTGCAGCAACAGCAAAGGTGCCAGCGGGGAAAAGTGATGCTGGTCCTCACTGCCTCCTGGAACCCCTTCAAATGCCCCATACAATTTGGCCCTCTCTGCTTTCCTGCGCACTCTATCCTCAAAAGCACCTTTTTTCACTTTCGGCGGCCGACAGAGCAAAAAAGACAAACGTCCAGCTTTTGCTGCCACAGCAAAGGTGCCAGCGGGGAAAAGTGTTGCTGGTCCTCACTGCCTACTGGAACTCCTTCAGATGCCCAGACAATTTGGCCCTCTCTGCTTTCCTGCGCACTCTATCCTCAAAAGCAGCTTTTTTCACTTTCGGGGGCCAACAGAGCAAAGAAGTCAACGTCCAGCTTTTGCTGCCACAGGAAAGGTTACAGCGGGGAAAAGTGATGCTGGTCCTCACTGCCTCCTGGAACTCCTTCAGATGCCCCATACAATTTGGCCCTCTCTGCTTTCCTGCGCACTCTATCCTCAAAAGCCCCTATTTTTCACTTTCGGCGGCCAACAGAGCAAAAAAGACAAACGTCCAGCTTTTGCTGCCACAGCAAAGGTGCCAGCAGGGAAAAGTGATGCTGGTCATCACTGCCTCCTGGAACCCCTTCAAATGCCCCATACAATTTGGCCCTCTCTGCTTTCCTGCGCACTCTATCCTCAAAAGCCCCTATTTTTCACTTAAGGCGGCCAAGAGAGCAAAAAAGAAAAACGTCCAGCTTTTGCTGCCACAGCAAAGGTGCCAGCGGGGAAAAGTGATGCTGGTCCTCACTGCCTCCTGGAACCCCTTCAATTGCCCCACACAATTTAGCCCTCTGTGCTTTCCTGCCCAATCTATCCTCAAAAGCCCCTTTTTTCACTTTCGGCGCCCAACAGAGCAAAAAAGACAAACGTCCATCTTTTGGTTTCACAGCAAAGGTGCCAGCAGGGAAAAGTGATGCTGGTCCTCACTGCCTCCTGGAACTCCTTCAGATGCCTTAGACAATTTGGCCCTCTCTGCTTTCCTGCGCACTCTATCCTCAAAAGCCCCTATTTTTCACTTTCGGCGGCCAAGAGATCAAAAAAGACAAACGTCCAGCTTTTGCTGCCACAGCAAAGGTGCCAGCGTGGAAAAGTGATGCTGGTCCTCACTGCCTCCTGGAACCCCTTCAAATGCCCCACACACTTTGGCCCTCTCTGATTTCCTGAGGACTCGATCCTCAAAAGCCCCTATTTTTCACTTTCGGCGGCCAACAGAGCAAAGAAGTCAACGTCCAGCTTTTGCAGCAACAGCAAAGGTGCCAGCGGGGAAAAGTGATGTTGGTCCTCACTGCCTCCTGGAACCCCTTCAAATGCCCCATACAGTTTGGCCCTCTCTGCTTTCCTGCGCACTCTATCCTCAAAAGCACCTTTTTTCACTTTCGGCGGCCGACAGAGCAAGAAAGACAAACGTCCAGCTTTTGCTGCCACAGCAAAGGTGCCAGCGGGGAAAAGTGTTGCTGGTCCTCACTGCCTCCTGGAACTCCTTCAGATGCCCAGACAATTTGGCCCTCTCTGCTTTCCTGCACACTCTATACTCAAAAGCAGCTTTTTCTACTTTCGGCGGCCAAGAGAGCAAAGAAGTCAACGTCCATCGTTTGCTGCCACAGCAAAGGTGCCAGCGGGGAAAAGTGATGCTGGTCCTCACTGCCTCCTGGAACCCCTTCAAATGCCACATACAATTTGGCCCTCTCTGCTTTCCTGTAAACTCTATCCTCAAAAGCAATTTTTTTCTCTCTCGGCGATGTTTGTAGGAAAAAACACAATCGTCCAACTTTTGCTGCCACAGCAAATGTGCCAGCGGGGAAAAGTGATGCTGGTCCTCACTGCCTCTTGGAACCCCTTCAAATGCCCCACACACTTTGGCCCTTTCTGATTTCCTGAGGACTCTATCCTCAAAAGCAGCTTTTTTCACTTTCGGGGGCCAAAAGAGCAAAGAAGTCAACGTCCAGCTTTTGCTGCAACAGCAAAGGTGCCAGCGGGGAAAAGTGATGCTGGTCCTCACTGCCTCCTGGAACCCCTTCAAATGCCCCATACAATTTGGCCCTCTCTGCTTTCCTGCGCACTCTATCCTCAAAAGCACCTTTTTTCACTTTCGGCGCCCAACAGAGCAAAAAAGACAAACGTCCAGCTTTTGCTGCCACAGCAAAGGTGCCAGCGGGGAAAAGTGATGCTGGTCCTCACTGCCTCCTGGAACCCCTTCAAATTCCCCATACAATTTGGCCCTCTCTGCTTTCCTGCGCACTCTATCCTCAAAAGCACCTATTTTTCACTTTCGGGGCCAACAGAGCAAAGAAGTCAACGTCCAGCTTTTGCTGCCACAGCAAAGGTGCCAGCAGGGAAAAGTGATGCTGGTCCTCACTGCCTCCTGGAACCCCTTCAAATGCCCCACACAATTTGGCCCTCTCTGCTTTCCTGCCGACTCTATCCTCAAAAGCACCTTTTTTCACTTTAAGCGCCCAACAGAGCAAAAAAGACAAACGTCCATCTTTTGGTGCTACAGCAAAGGTGCCAGCGGGGAAAAGTGTTGCTGGTCCTCACTGCCTCCTGGAACTCCTTCCGATGCCCAGACAATTTGGCCCTCTCTGCTTTCCTGCGCACTCTATCCTCAAAAGAAGCTTTTTTCACTTTCGGGGGCCAACAGAGCAAAGAAGTCAACGTCCAGCTTTTGCTGCCACAGCAAAGGTGCCAGCGGGGAAAAGTGATGCTGGTCCTCACTGCCTCCTGGAACCCCTTCAAATGCCCCACACACTTTGGCCCTCTCTGATTTCCTGAGGACTCGATCCTCAAAAGGCCCTATTTTTCACTTTCGGCGGCCAACAGAGCAAAGAAGTCAACGTCCAGCTTTTGCAGCAACAGCAAAGGTGCCAGCGGGGAAAAGTGATGCTGGTCCTCACTGCCTCCTGGAACCCCTTCAAATGCCCCATACAATTTGGCCCTCTCTGCTTTCCTGCGCACTCTATCCTCAAAAGCACCTTTTTTCACTTTCGGCGGCCGACAGAGCAAAAAAGACAAACGTCCAGCTTTTGCTGCCACAGCAAAGGTGCCAGCGGGGAAAAGTGTTGCTGGTCCTCACTGCCTCCTGGAACTCCTTCAGATGCCCAGACAATTTGGCCCTCTCTGCTTTCCTGCGCACTCTATCCTCAAAAGCAGCTTTTTTCACTTTCGTGGGCCAACAGAGCAAAGAAGTCAACGTCCAGCTTTTGCTGCCACAGGAAAGGTTTCAGCGGGGAAAAGTGATGCTGGTCCTCACTGCCTCCTGGAACTCCTTCAGATGCCCCATACAATTTGGCCCTCTCTGCTTTCCTGCGCACTCTATCCTCAAAAGCCCCTATTTTTCACTTTCGGCGGCCAACAGAGCAAAAAAGACCAACGTCCAGCTTTTGCTGCCACAGCAAAGGTGCCAGCGGGGAAAAGTGATGCTGGTCCTCACTGCCTCCTGGAACCCCTTCAAATGCCCCACACACTTTGGCCCTCTCTGATTTCCTGAGGACTCGATCCTCAAAAGGCCCTATTTTTCACTTTCGGCGGCCAACAGAGCAAAGAAGTCAACGTCCAGCTTTTGCAGCAACAGCAAAGGTGCCAGCGGGGAAAAGTGATGCTGGTCCTCACTGCCTCCTGGAACCCCTTCAAATGCCCCATACAATTTGGCCCTCTCTGCTTTCCTGCGCACTCTATCCTCAAAAGCACCTTTTTTCACTTTCGGCGGCCGACAGAGCAAAAAAGACAAACGTCCAGCTTTTGCTGCCACAGCAAAGGTGCCAGCGGGGAAAAGTGTTGCTGGTCCTCACTGCCTACTGGAACTCCTTCAGATGCCCAGACAATTTGGCCCTCTCTGCTTTCCTGCGCACTCTATCCTCAAAAGCAGCTTTTTTCACTTTCGGGGGCCAACAGAGCAAAGAAGTCAACGTCCAGCTTTTGCTGCCACAGGAAAGGTTACAGCGGGGAAAAGTGATGCTGGTCCTCACTGCCTCCTGGAACTCCTTCAGATGCCCCATACAATTTGGCCCTCTCTGCTTTCCTGCGCACTCTATCCTCAAAAGCCCCTATTTTTCACTTTCGGCGGCCAACAGAGCAAAAAAGACAAACGTCCAGCTTTTGCTGCCACAGCAAAGGTGCCAGCAGGGAAAAGTGATGCTGGTCATCACTGCCTCCTGGAACCCCTTCAAATGCCCCATACAATTTGGCCCTCTCTGCTTTCCTGCGCACTCTATCCTCAAAAGCCCCTATTTTTCACTTAAGGCGGCCAAGAGAGCAAAAAAGAAAAACGTCCAGCTTTTGCTGCCACAGCAAAGGTGCCAGCGGGGAAAAGTGATGCTGGTCCTCACTGCCTCCTGGAACCCCTTCAATTGCCCCACACAATTTAGCCCTCTGTGCTTTCCTGCCCAATCTATCCTCAAAAGCCCCTTTTTTCACTTTCGGCGCCCAACAGAGCAAAAAAGACAAACGTCCATCTTTTGGTTTCACAGCAAAGGTGCCAGCAGGGAAAAGTGATGCTGGTCCTCACTGCCTCCTGGAACTCCTTCAGATGCCTTAGACAATTTGGCCCTCTCTGCTTTCCTGCGCACTCTATCCTCAAAAGCCCCTATTTTTCACTTTCGGCGGCCAAGAGATCAAAAAAGACAAACGTCCAGCTTTTGCTGCCACAGCAAAGGTGCCAGCGTGGAAAAGTGATGCTGGTCCTCACTGCCTCCTGGAACCCCTTCAAATGCCCCACACACTTTGGCCCTCTCTGATTTCCTGAGGACTCGATCCTCAAAAGCCCCTATTTTTCACTTTCGGCGGCCAACAGAGCAAAGAAGTCAACGTCCAGCTTTTGCAGCAACAGCAAAGGTGCCAGCGGGGAAAAGTGATGTTGGTCCTCACTGCCTCCTGGAACCCCTTCAAATGCCCCATACAGTTTGGCCCTCTCTGCTTTCCTGCGCACTCTATCCTCAAAAGCACCTTTTTTCACTTTCGGCGGCCGACAGAGCAAGAAAGACAAACGTCCAGCTTTTGCTGCCACAGCAAAGGTGCCAGCGGGGAAAAGTGTTGCTGGTCCTCACTGCCTCCTGGAACTCCTTCAGATGCCCAGACAATTTGGCCCTCTCTGCTTTCCTGCACACTCTATACTCAAAAGCAGCTTTTTCTACTTTCGGCGGCCAAGAGAGCAAAGAAGTCAACGTCCATCGTTTGCTGCCACAGCAAAGGTGCCAGCGGGGAAAAGTGATGCTGGTCCTCACTGCCTCCTGGAACCCCTTCAAATGCCACATACAATTTGGCCCTCTCTGCTTTCCTGTAAACTCTATCCTCAAAAGCAATTTTTTTCTCTCTCGGCGATGTTTGTAGGAAAAAACACAATCGTCCAACTTTTGCTGCCACAGCAAATGTGCCAGCGGGGAAAAGTGATGCTGGTCCTCACTGCCTCTTGGAACCCCTTCAAATGCCCCATACAATTTGGCCCTCTCTGCTTTCCTGCGCACTCTATCCTCAAAAGCACCTATTTTTCACTTTCGGGGCCAACAGAGCAAAGAAGTCAACGTCCAGCTTTTGCTGCCACAGCAAAGGTGCCAGCAGGGAAAAGTGATGCTGGTCCTCACTGCCTCCTGGAACCCCTTCAAATGCCCCACACAATTTGGCCCTCTCTGCTTTCCTGCCGACTCTATCCTCAAAAGCACCTTTTTTCACTTTCGGCGCCCAACAGAGCAAAAAAGACAAACGTCCATCTTTTGGTGCTACAGCAAAGGTGCCAGCGGGGAAAAGTGTTGCTGGTCCTCACTGCCTCCTGGAACTCCTTCCGATGCCCAGACAATTTGGCCCTCTCTGCTTTCCTGCGCACTCTATCCTCAAAAGAAGCTTTTTTCACTTTCGGGGGCCAACAGAGCAAAGAAGTCAACGTCCAGCTTTTGCTGCCACAGCAAAGGTGCCAGCGGGGAAAAGTGATGCTGGTCCTCACTGCCTCCTGGAACCCCTTCAAATGCCCCACACAGTTTGGCTCTCTCTGATTTCCTGAGGACTCGATCCTCAAAAGCCCCTATTTTTCACTTTCGCCGGCCAACAGAGCAAAGAAGTCAACGTCCAGCTTTTGCAGCAACAGCAAAGGTGCCAGCGGGGAAAAGTGATGCTGGTCCTCACTGCCTCCTGGAACCCCTTCAAATGCCCCATACAATTTGGCCCTCTCTGCTTTCCTGCGCACTCTGTCCTCAAAAGCACCTTTTTTCACTTTCGGCGGCCGACAGAGCAAAAAAGACAAACGTCCAGCTTTTGCTGCCACAGCAAAGGTGCCAGCGGGGAAAAGTGTTGCTGGTCCTAACTGCCTCCTGGAACCCCTTCAAATGACCCACACACTTTGGCCCTCTCTGATTTCCTGAGGACTCTATCCTCAAAAGCATATTTTTCACTTTAGGCGGCCAACAGAGCAAAGAAGTCAACGTCCAGCTTTTGCTGCCACAGCAAAGGTGCCAGCGGGGAAAAGTGATGCTGGTCCTCACTGCCTCCTGGAACCCCTTCAAATGCCCCACACAATTTGGCCCTCTCTGATTTCCTGAGGACTCTATCCTCAAAAGCAGATTTTTCACTTTCGGCGGCCAACAGAGCAAAGAAGTCAACGTCCAGCTTTTGCAGCAACAGCAAAGGTGCCAGCGGGGAAAAGTGATGCTGGTCCTCACTGCCTCCTGGAACCCCTTCAAATGCCCCACACAATTTGGCCCTCTCTGCTTTCCTGCCCACTCTATCCTCAAAAGCACCTTTTTTCACTTTCGGCGCCCAACAGAGCAAAAAAGACAAACGTCCAGCTTTTGCTGCCACAGCAAATGTGCCAGCTGGGAAAAGTGATGCTGGTCCTCACTGCCTCCTGGAACCCCTTCAAATGCCCCACACAATTTGGCCCTCTCTGCTTTCTTGCCCACTCTATCCTCAAAAGCACATTTTTTTAACTTTCGGCGCCCAACAGAGCAAAAAAGACAAACGTCCAGCTTTTGCTGCCACAGCAAAGGTGCCAGCAGGGAAAAGTGATGCTGGTCCTCACTGCCTCCTGGAACCCCTTCAAATGCCCCATACAATTTGGCCCTCTCTGCTTTCCTGCGCACTCTATCCTCAAAAGCACCTATTTTTCACTTTCGGTGGCCAACAGAGCAAAAAAGACAAACGTCCATCTTTTGGTGCCACAGCAAAGGTGCCAGCAGGGAAAAGTGATGCTGGTCCTCACTGCCTCCTGGAACCCATTCAAATGCACCAGACAATTTGGCCCTCTCTGCTTTCCTGCCCACTCTATCCTCAAAAGCAGCTTTTTTCACTTTCGGGGGCCAACAGAGCAAAAAAGACAAACGTCCAGCTTTTGCTGCCACAGCAAAGGTGCCAGCAGGGAAAAGTGATGCTGGTCCTCACTGCCTCCTGGAACTCCGTCAGATGCCCCAGACAATTTGGCCCTCTCTGCTTTCCTGCGCACTCTATCCTCAAAAGCCCCTATTTTTCACTTTCGGCGGCCAACAGAGCAAAAAAGACAAACGTCCAGCTTTTGCTGCCACAGCAAAGGTGCCAGTGGGGAAAAGTGATGCTGGTCCTCACTGCCTCCTGGAAATCCTTCAGATGCCCCAGACAATTTGACCCTCTCTGCTTTCCTGCGCACTCTATCCTCAAAAGCCCCTTTTTTCACTTTCGGCGCCCAACAGAGCAAAAAAGACAAACGTCCATCTTTTGGTTTCACAGCAAAGGTGCCAGCAGGGAAAAGTGATGCTGGTCCTCACTGCCTCCTGGACCTCCTTCAGATGCCTTATACAATTTGGCCCTCTCTGCTTTCCTGCGCACTCTATCCTCAAAAGCCCCTATTTTTCACTTTCGGCGGCCAAGAGATCAAAAAAGACCAACGTCCAGCTTTTGCTGCCACAGCAAAGGTGCCAGCGTGGAAAAGTGATGCTGGTCCTCACTGCCTCCTGGAACCCCTTCAAATGCCCCACACACTTTGGCCCTCTCTGATTTCCTGAGGACTCGATCCTCAAAAGCCCCTATTTTTCACTTTCGGCGTCCAACAGAGCAAAAAAGACAAACGTCCATCTTTTGGTGCCACAGCAAAGGTGCCAGCAGGGAAAAGTGATGCTGGTCCTCACTGCCTCCTGGAACCCATTCAAAAGCACCAGACAATTTGTCCCTCTCTGCTTTCCTGCCCACTCTATCCTCAAAAGCAGCTTTTTTCACTTTCGGGGGCCAACAGAGCAAAAAAGACAAACGTCCAGCTTTTGCTGCCACAGCAAAGGTGCCAGCAGGGAAAAGTGATGCTGGTCCTCACTGCCTCCTGGAACTCCTTCAGATGCCCCAGACAATTTGGCCCTCTCTGCTTTCCTGCGCACTCTATCCTCAAAAGCACCTATTTTTCACTTTCGGTGGCCAACAGAGCAAAAAAGACAAACGTCCATCTTTTGGTGCCACAGCAAAGGTGCCAGCAGGGAAAAGTGATGCTGGTCCTCACTGCCTCCTGGAACCCATTCAAATGCACCAGACAATTTGGCCCTCTCTGCTTTCCTGCCCACTCTATCCTCAAAAGCACCTTTTTTCACTTTCGGGGGCCAACAGAGCAAAAAAGACAAACGTCCAGCTTTTGCTGCCACAGCAAAGGTGCCAGCAGGGAAAAGTGATGCTGGTCCTCACTGCCTCCTGGAACTCCTTCAGATGCCCCAGACAATTTGGCCCTCTCTGCTTTCCTGCGCACTCTATCCTCAAAAGCCCCTATTTTTCACTTTCGGCGGCCAACAGAGCAAAAAAGACAAACGTCCAGCTTTTGCTGCCACAGCAAAGGTGCCAGTGGGGAAAAGTGATGCTGGTCCTCACTGCCTCCTGGAAATCCTTCAGATGCCCCAGACAATTTGACCCTCTCTGCTTTCCTGCGCACTCTATCCTCAAAAGCCCCTATTTTTCACTTTCGGCGGCCAAGAGATCAAAAAAGACCAACGTCCAGCTTTTGCTGCCACAGCAAAGGTGCCAGCGGGGAAAAGTGATGCTGGTCCTCACTGCCTCCTGGAACCCCTTCAAATGCCCCACACACTTTGGCCCTCTCTGATTTCCTGGAGACTCGATCCTCAAAAGGCCCTATTTTTCACTTTCGGCGGCCAACAGAGCAAAGAAGTCAACGTCCAGCTTTTGCAGCAACAGCAAAGGTGCCAGCGGGGAAAAGTGATGCTGGTCCTCACTGCCTCCTGGAACCCCTTCAAATGCCCCATACAATTTGGCCCTCTCTGCTTTCCTGCGCACTCTATCCTCAAAAGCACCTTTTTTCACTTTCGGCGGCCGACAGAGCAAAAAAGACAAACGTCCAGCTTTTGCTGCCACAGCAAAGGTGCCAGCGGGGAAAAGTGTTGCTGGTCCTCACTGCCTCCTGGAACTCCTTCAGATGCCCAGACAATTTGGCCCTCTCTGCTTTCCTGCGCACTCTATCCTCAAAAGCAGCTTTTTTCACTTTCGGGGGCCAACAGAGCAAAGAAGTCAACGTCCAGCTTTTGCTGCCACAGGAAAGGTTTCAGCGGGGAAAAGTGATGCTGGTCCTCACTGCCTCCTGGAACTCCTTCAGATGCCCCATACAATTTGGCCCTCTCTGCTTTCCTGCGCACTCTATCCTCAAAAGCCCCTATTTTTCACTTTCGGCGGCCAACAGAGCAAAAAAGACAAACGTCCAGCTTTTGCTGCCACAGCAAAGGTGCCAGCGGGGAAAAGTGTTGCTGGTCCTAACTGCCTCCTGGAACCCCTTCAAATGACCCACACACTTTGGCCCTCTCTGATTTCCTGAGGACTCTATCCTCAAAAGCATATTTTTCACTTTAGGCGGCCAACAGAGCAAAGAAGTCAACGTCCAGCTTTTGCTGCCACAGCAAAGGTGCCAGCGGGGAAAAGTGATGCTGGTACTCACTGCCTCCTGGAACCCCTTCAAATGCCCCACACAATTTGGCCCTCTCTGATTTCCTGAGGACTCTATCCTCAAAAGCAGATTTTTCACTTTCGGCGGCCAACAGAGCAAAGAAGTCAACGTCCAGCTTTTGCAGCAACAGCAAAGGTGCCAGCGGGGAAAAGTGATGCTGGTCCTCACTGCCTCCTGGAACCCCTTCATATGCCCCACACAATTTGGCCCTCTCTGCTTTCCTGCCCACTCTATCCTCAAAAGCACCTTTTTTCACTTTCGGCGCCCAACAGAGCAAAAAAGACAAACGTCCAGCTTTTGCTGCCACAGCAAATGTGCCAGCGGGGAAAAGTGATGCTGGTCCTCACTGCCTCCTGGAACCCCTTCAAATGCCCCACACAATTTGGCCCTCTCTGCTTTCTTGCCCACTCTATCCTCAAAAGCACATTTTTTCACTTTCGGCGCCCAACAGAGCAAAAAAGACAAACGTCCAGCTTTTGCTGCCACAGCAAAGGTGCCAGCAGGGAAAAGTGATGCTGGTCCTCACTGCCTCCTGGAACCCCTTCAAATGCCCCAGACAATTTGGCCCTCTCTGCTTTCCTGCGCACTCTATCCTCAAAAGCACCTATTTTTCACTTTCGGTGGCCAACAGAGCAAAAAAGACAAACGTCCATCTTTTGGTGCCACAGCAAAGGTGCCAGCAGGGAAAAGTGATGCTGGTCCTCACTGCCTCCTGGAACCCATTCAAATGCACCAGACAATTTGGCCCTCTCTGCTTTCCTGCCCACTCTATCCTCAAAAGCAGCTTTTTTCACTTTCGGGGGCCAACAGAGCAAAAAAGACAAACGTCCAGCTTTTGCTGCCACAGCAAAGGTGCCAGCAGGGAAAAGTGATGCTGGTCCTCACTGCCTCCTGGAACTCCTTCAGATGCCCCAGACAATTTGGCCCTCTTTGCTTTCCTGCGCACTCTATCCTCAAAAGCCCCTATTTTTCACTTTCGGCGGCCAACAGAGCAAAAAAGACAAACGTCCAGCTTTTGCTGCCACAGCAAAGGTGCCAGTGGGGAAAAGTGATGCTGGTCCTCACTGCCTCCTGGAAATCCTTCAGATGCCCCAGACAATTTGACCCTCTCTGCTTTCCTGCGCACTCTATCCTCAAAAGCCCCTATTTTTCACTTTCGGCGGCCAAGAGATCAAAAAAGACCAACGTCCAGCTTTTGCTGCCACAGCAAAGGTGCCAGCGGGGAAAAGTGATGCTGGTCCTCACTGCCTCCTGGAACCCCTTCAAATGCCCCACACACTTTGGCCCTCTCTGATTTCCTGAGGACTCGATCCTCAAAAGCACCTTTTTTCACTTTCGGCGGCCGACAGAGCAAAAAAGACAAACGTCCAGCTTTTGCTGCCACAGCAAAGGTGCCAGCGGGGAAAAGTGTTGCTGGTCCTCACTGCCTCCTGGAACTCCTTCAGATGCCCAGACAATTTGGCCCTCTCTGCTTTCCTGCGCACTCTATCCTCAAAAGCAGCTTTTTTCACTTTCGGGGGCCAACAGAGCAAAGAAGTCAACGTCCAGCTTTTGCTGCCACAGCAAAGGTTTCAGCGGGGAAAAGTGATGCTGGTCCTCACTGCCTCCTGGAACTCCTTCAGATGCCCCATACAATTTGGCCCTCTCTGCTTTCCTGCGCACTCTATCCTCAAAAGCCCCTATTTTTCACTTTCGGCGGCCAACAGAGCAAAAAAGACAAACGTCCAGCTTTTGCTGCCACAGCAAAGGTGCCAGCAGGGAAAAGTGATGCTGGTCATCACTGCCTCCTGGAACCCCTTCAAATGCCCCATACAATTTGGCCCTCTCTGCTTTCCTGCGCACTCTATCCTCAAAAGCCCCTATTTTTCACTTAAGGCGGCCAAGAGAGCAAAAAAGAAAAACGTCCAGCTTTTGCTGCCACAGCAAAGGTGCCAGCGGGGAAAAGTGATGCTGGTCCTCACTGCCTCCTGGAACCCCTTCAATTGCCCCACACAATTTAGCCCTCT
This sequence comes from Vanellus vanellus, assembly GCF_965231255.1. Lineage (NCBI taxonomy): Eukaryota > Metazoa > Chordata > Aves > Charadriiformes > Charadriidae > Vanellus > Vanellus vanellus. Next base: position 81,990,548 of record NC_138905.1, on the reverse strand, counting down.
GTGCTTTCCTGCCCAATCTATCCTCAAAAGCCCCTTTTTTCACTTTCGGCGCCCAACAGAGCAAAAAAGACAAACGTCCATCTTTTGGTTTCACAACAAAGGTGCCAGCAGGGAAAAGTGATGCTGGTCCTCACTGCCTCCTGGAACCCCTTCAAATGCCCCATACAATTTGGCCCTCTCTGCTTTCCTGCGCACTCTATCCTCAAAAGCCCCTATTTTTCACTTTCGGCGGACAAGAGAGCAAAAAAGAAAAACGTCCAGCTTTTGCTGCCACAGCAAAGGTGCCAGCGGGGAAAAGTGATGCTGGTCCTCACTGCCTCCTGGAACCCCTTCAAATGCCCCACACAATTTAGCCCTCTCTGCTTTCCTGCCCACTCTATCCTCAAAAGCACCCTTTTTCACTTTCGGCGCCCAACAGAGCAAAAAAGACAAACGTCCATGTTTTGGTGTCACAGCAAAGGTGCCAGCGTGGAAAAGTGATGCTGGTCCTCACTGCCTCCTGGAACCCCTTCAAATGCCCCACACACTTTGGCCCTCTCTGATTTCCTGAGGACTCGATCCTCAAAAGCCCCTATTTTTCACTTTCGGCGGCCAACAGAGCAAAGAAGTCAACGTCCAGCTTTTGCAGCAACAGCAAAGGTGCCAGCGGGGAAAAGTGATGTTGGTCCTCACTGCCTCCTGGAACCCCTTCAAATGCCCCATACAGTTTGGCCCTCTCTCCTTTCCTGCGCACTCTATCCTCAAAAGCACCTTTTTTCACTTTCGGCGGCCGACAGAGCAAGAAAGACAAACGTCCAGCTTTTGCTGCCACAGCAAAGGTGCCAGCGGGGAAAAGTGTTGCTGGTCCTCACTGCCTCCTGGAACTCCTTCAGATGCCCAGACAATTTGGCCCTCTCTGCTTTCCTGCACACTCTATACTCAAAAGCAGCTTTTTCTACTTTCGGCGGCCAAGAGAGCAAAGAAGTCAACGTCCATCGTTTGCTGCCACAGCAAAGGTTCCAGCGGGGAAAAGTGATGCTGGTCCTCACTGCCTCCTGGAACCCCTTCAAATGCCACATACAATTTGGCCCTCTCTGCTTTCCTGTAAACTCTATCCTCAAAAGCAATTTTTTTCTCTCTCGGCGTTGTTTGTAGGAAAAAACACAATCGTCCAACTTTTGCTGCCACAGCAAATGTGCCAGCGGGGAAAAGTGATGTTGGTCCTCACTGCCTCTTGGAACCCCTTCAAATGCCCCACACACTTTGGCCCTGTCTGATTTCCTGAGGACTCTATCCTCAAAAGCAACTTTTTTCACTTTCGGGGGCCAAAAGAGCAAAGAAGTCAACGTCCAGCTTTTGCTGCAACAGCAAAGGTGCCAGCGGGGAAAAGTGATGCTGGTCCTCACTGCCTCCTGGAACCCCTTCAAATGCCCCACACAATTTGGCCCTCTCTGCTTTCCTGCCCACTCTATCCTCAAAAGCACCTTTTTTCACTTTCGGCGGCCAACAGAGCAAAAAAGACAAACGTCCAGCTTTTGCTGCCACAGCAAAGGTGCCAGCGGGGAAAAGTGATGCTGGTCCTCACTGCCTCCTGGAACCCCTTCAAATGCCCCATACAATTTGGCCCTCTCTGCTTTCCTGCGCACTCTATCCTCAAAAGCACCTATTTTTCACTTTCGGCGGCCAACAGAGCAAAGAAGTCAACGTCCAGCTTTTGCTGCCACAGCAAAGGTGCCAGCAGGGAAAAGTGATGCTGGTCCTCACTGCCTCCTGGAACCCCTTCAAATGCCCCACACAATTTGGCCCTCTCTGCTTTCCTGCGCACTCTATCATCAAAAGCCCCTATTTTTCACTTTCGGCAGCCAACAGAGCAAAAAAGACAAACGTCCAGCTTTTGCTGCCACAGCAAAGGTGCCAGCTGTGAAAAGTGATGCTGGTCATCACTGCCTCCTGGAACTCCTTCAGATGCCCCAGACAATTTGGCCCTCTCTTCTTTCCTGCGCACTCTATCCTCAAAAGCCCCTATTTTTCACTGTCGGCGGCCAAGAGAGCAAAAAAGAAAAACGTCCAGCTTCTGCTGCCACAGCAAAGGTGCCAGCGGGGAAAAGTGATGCTGGTCCTCACTGCCTCCTGGAACCCCTTCAAATGCCCCACACACTTTGGCCCTCTCTGATTTCTTGAGGACTCTATCCTCAAAAGCACCTTTTTTCACTTTCGGCGGCCAAGAGAGCGAAGAAGTCAACGTTCAGCTTTTGCTGCAACAGCAAAGGTGCCAGCGGGGAAAAGTGATGCTGGTCCTCACTGCCTCCTGGAACCCCTTCAAATGCCCCACACAATTTGGCCCTCTCTGCTTTCCTGCCCACTCTATCCTCAAAAGCACCTTTTTTCTCTTTCGGCGGCCAACAGAGCAAAAAATACAAACGTCCAGCTTTTGCAGCAACAGCAAAGGTGCCAGCAGGGAAAAGTGATGCTGGTCCTCACTGCCTCCTGGAACCCCTTCAAATGCCCCATAAAATTTGGCCCTCTCTGCTTTCCTTCGCACTCTATCAACAAAAGCACCTTTTTTAACTTTCGGCGGCCAACAGAGCAAAAAGGACAAACGTCCATCTTTTGGTGCCACAGCAAAGGTGCCAGCGGGGAAAAGTGATGCTGGTCCTCACTGCCTCCTGGAACCCCTTCAAATGCCCCATACAATTTGGCCCTCTCTGCTTTCCTGCAAATTCGATCCTCAAAAGCCCCTATTTTTCATTTTCGGCGGCCAAGACAGCAAAAATACAAACGTCCATCTTTTGCTGCCACAGCAAAGGTGCCAGCGGGGAAAAGTGATGCTGGTCCTCACTGCCTCCTGGAACCCCTTCAAATGCCCCACACAATTTGGCACTCTCTGCTTTCCTGCCCACTCTATCCTCAAAAGCACCTTTTTTCACTTTCGGCGCCCAACAGAGCAAAAAAGACAAACGTCCAACTTTTGCTGCCACAGCAAAGGTGCCAGCAGGGAAAAGTGATGCTGGTCCTCACTGCCTCCTGGAACCCCTTCAAATGCCCCAGACAAGTTGGCCCTCTCTGCTTTCCTGCGCACTCTATCCTCAAAAGCACCTATTTTTCACTTTCGGGGGCCAACAGAGCAAAGAAGTCAACGTCCAGCTTTTGCTGCCACAGCAAAGGTGCCAGCGGGGAAAAGTGATGCTGGTCCTCACTGCCTCCTGGAACCCATTCAAATGCCCCAGACAATTTGGCCCTCTCTGCTTTCCTGCGCACTCTATCCTCAAAAGCCCCTATTTTTCACTTTCGGCGGCCAAGAGAGCAAGAAAGAAAAACGTCCAGCTTTTGCTGCCACAGCAAATGTGCCAGCGGGGAAAAGTGATGCTGGTCCTCACTGCCTCCTGGAACCCCTTCAAATGCCCCATACAATTTGGCCCTCTCTGCTTTCCTGCAAACTCGATCCTCAAAAGCAGCTTTTTTCACTTTCGGGGGCCAACAGAGCAAAGAAGTCAAACGTCCAGCCTTTGCTGCCACATTAAAGGTGCCAGCGGGGAAAAGTGATGCTGGTCCTCACTACCTCCTTGAACCCCTTCAGATGCCCCATACAATTTGGCCCTCTCTGCTTTCCTGCGCACTCTATCCTCAAAAGCACCTTTTTTCACTTTCGGCGCCCAACAGAGCAAAAAAGACAAATGTCCAGCTTTTGCAGCCACAGCAAAGGTGACAGCGGGGAAAAGTGATGCTGGTCCTCACTGCCTCCTGGAACCCCTTCAAATGCCACATACAATTTGGCCCTCTCTGCTTTCCTGCGAACTCTATCCTCAAAAGCACTTTTTTTCTCTCTCGGCGTTGTTTGTAGGAAAAAACACAATCGTCCAACTTTTGCTGCCACAGCAAATGTGCCAGCGGGGAAAAGTGATGCTGGTCCTCACTGCATCATGGAACTCCTTCAGATGCCTTAGACAATTTGGCCCTCTCTGCTTTCCTGCGCACTCTATCCTCAAAAGCCCCTATTTTTCACTTTCGGCGGCCAAGAGAGCAAAAAAGACAAACGTCCAGCTTTTGCTGCCACAGCAAAGGTGCCAGTGGGGAAAAGTGATGCTGGTCCTCACTGCCTCCTGGAACCCCTTCAAATGCACCACACACTTTAGCCCTCTCTGATTTCCTGAGGACTCTATCCTCAAAAGCCCCTATTTTTCACTTTCGGCGGCCAACAGAGCAAAGAAGTCAACGTCCAGCTTTTGCAGCAACAGCAAAGGTGCCAGCGGGGAAAAGTGATGCTGGTCCTCACTGCCTCCTGGAACCCCTTCAAATGCCCCATACAATTTGTCCCTCTCTGCTTTCCTGCGCACTCTATCCACAAAAGCACCTTTTTTAACTTTCGGCGGCCAACAGAGCAAAAAGGACAAACGTCCATCTTTTGGTGCCACAGGAAAGGTGCCAGCAGGAAAAGTGATGCTGGTCCTCACTGCCTCCTGGAACCCCTTCAAATGCCCCATACAATTTGGCCCTCTCTGCTTTCCTGCGCACTCTATCCTCAAAAGTCCCTATTTTTCACTTTCGGCAGCCAACAGAGCAAAAAAGACAAACGTCCAGCTTTTGCTGCCACAGCAAAGGTGCCAGCGGTGAAAAGTGATGCTGGTCATCACTGCCTCCTGGAACTCCTTCAGATGCCTTAGACAATTTGGCCCTCTCTTCTTTCCTGCGCACTCTATCCTCTAAAGGCCCTATTTTTCACTTTCGGCGGCCAAGAGAGCAAAAAAGACCAACGTCCAGCTTTTGCTGCCACAGCAAAGGTGCCAGCGGGGAAAAGTGATGCTGGTCCTCACTGCCTCCTGGAACCCCTTCAAATGCCCCACACACTTTGGCCCTCTCTGATTTCCTGAGGACTCTATCCTCAAAAGCAGCTTTTTTCACTTTCGGCGGCCAACAGAGCAAAGAAGTCAACGTCCAGCTTTTGCTGCAACAGCAAAGGTGCCAGTGGGGAAAAGTGATGCTGGTCCTCACTGCCTCCTGGAACCCCTTCAAATGCCCCAGACAATTTGGCCCTCTCTGCTTTCCTGCCCACTCTATCCTCAAAAGCAGCTTTTTTCACTTTCGGGGGCCAACAGAGCAAAAAAGACAAACGTCCAGCTTTTGCAGCAACAGCAAAGGTGCCAGCAGGGAAAAGTGATGCTGGTCCTCACTGCCTCCTGGAACCCCTTCAAATGCCCCGTACAATTTGGCCCTCTCTGCTTTCCTGCGCACTCTATCCACAAAAGCACCTTTTTTAACTTTCGGCCGCCAACAGAGCAAAAAGGACAAACGTCCATCTTTTGGTGTCACAGCAATGGTGCCAGCAGGGAAAAGTGATGCTGGTCCTCACTGCCTCCTGGAACCCCTTCAAATACCCCATAAAATTTGGCCCTCTCTGCTTTCCTGCAAACTCGATCCTCAAAAGCAGCTTTTTTCACTTTCGGCGCCCAACAGAGCAAAAAAGACAAATGTCCAGCTTTTGCAGCCACAGCAAAGGTGCCAGCGGGGAAAAGTGATGCTGGTCCTCACTGCCTCCTGGAACCCCTTCAAATGCCCCACACAATTTGGCCCTCTCTGCTTTCCTGCCCACTCTATCCTCAAAAGCAGCTTTTTTCACTTTCGGGGGCCAACAGAGCAAAAAAGACCAACGTCCAGCTTTTGCAGCAACAGCAAAGGTGCCAGCAGGGAAAAGTGATGCTGGTCCTCACTGCCTCCTGGAACCCCTTCAAATGCCCCGTACAATTTGGCCCTCTCTGCTTTCCTGCGCACTCTATCCACAAAAGCAACTTTTTTAACTTTCGGCCGCCAACAGAGCAAAAAGGACAAACGTCCATCTTTTGGTGTCACAGCAATGGTGCCAGCAGGGAAAAGTGATGCTGGTCCTCACTGCCTCCTGGAACCCCTTCAAATGCCCCATAAAATTTGGCCCTCTCTGCTTTCCTGCAAACTCGATCCTCAAAAGCAGCTTTTTTCACTTTCGGGTGCCAACAGAGCAAAAAAGACAAACGTCCAGCTTTTGCTGCCACAGCAAAGGTGCCAGCGGGGAAAAGTGATGCTGGTCCTCACTGCCTCCTGGAACCCCTTCAAATGCCCCACACAATTTGGCCCTCTCTGCTTTCCTGCCCACTCTATCCTCAAAAGCAGCTTTTTCTACTTTCGGCGGCCAAGAGAGCAAAGAAGTCAACGTCCATCGTTTGATGCCACAGCAAAGGTGCCAGCGGGGAAAAGTGATGCTGGTCCTCACTGCCTCCTGGAACCCCTTCAAATGCCACATACAATTTGGCCCTCTCTGCTTTCCTGTAAACTCTATCCTCAAAAGCACTTTTTTTCTCTCTCGGCGTTGTTTGTAGGAAAAAACACAATCGTCCAACTCTTGCTGCCACAGCAAATGTGCCAGCGGGGAAAAGTGATGCTGGTCCTCACTGCCTCCTGGAACCCCTTCAAATGCCCCATACAATTTGGCCCTCTCTGCTTTCCTGCGCACTCTATCCTCAAAAGCACCTTTTTTAACTTTCGGCGGCCAACAGGGCGAAAAGGACAAACGTCCATCTTTTGGTGCCACAGCAAAGGTGCCAGCGGGGAAAAGTGATGCTGGTCCTCACTGCCTCCTGGAACCCCTTCAAATGCCCCAGACAATTTGGCCCTCTCTGCTTTCCTGCGCACTCTATCCTCAAAAGCCCCTATTTTTCACTTTCGGCTGTCAAGACAGCAAAAAAGACAAATGTCCAGCTTTTGCTGCCACAGCAAAGGTGCCAGCGGGGAAAAGTGATGCTGGTCCTCACTGCCTCCTGGAACCCCTTCAAATGCACCACACACTTTAGCCCTCTCTGATTTCCTGAGGACTCTATCCTCAAAAGCCCCTATTTTTCACTTTCGGCGGCCAACACAGCAAAGAAGTCAACGTCCAGCTTTTGCTGCCACAGCAAAGGTGCCAGCGGGGAAAAGTGATGCTGGTCCTCACTGCCTCCTGGAACTCCTTCAGATGCCCCAGACAATTTGGCCCTCTCTGCTTTCCTGCGCACTCGATCCTCAAAAGCCCCTATTTTTCACTTTCGGCGACCAAGAGAGCAAAAAAGAGAAACGTCCAGCTTTTGCTGCCACAGCAAAGGTGCCAGCGGGGAAAAGTGATGCTGGTCCTCACTGCCTCCTGGAACCCCTTCAAATGCCCCACACACTTTGGCCCTCTCTGCTTTCCTGCCCACTCTATCCTCAAAAGCACCTTTTTTCACTTTCGGCGCCCAACAGAGCAAAAAAGACAAACGTCCAGCTTTTGCTGCCACAGCAAAGGTGCCATCGGGGAAAAGTGATGCTGGTCCTCACTGCCTCCTGGAACCCCTTCAAATGCCCCATACAATTTGGCCCTCTCTGCTTTCCTGCGCACTCTATCCTCAAAAGCACCTATTTTTCACTTTCGGCGGCCAACAGAACAAAAAAGACAAACGTCCATCTTTTGCTGCCACAGCAAAGGTGCCAGCAGGGAAAAGTGATGCTGGTCCTCACTGCCTCCTGGAACCCCTTCAAATGCCCCACACAATTTGGCCCTCTCTGCTTTCCTGCGTTATCTATCCTCAAAAGCACCTTTTTTCACTTTCGGGGGCTAACAGAGCAAAGAAGTCAACGTCCAGCTTTTGCAGCAACAGCAAAGGTGCCAGCAGGGAAAAGTGATGCTGGTCCTCACTGCCTCCTGGAACCCCTTCAAATGCCCCACACAATTTGGCCCTCTCTGCTTTCCTGCGCACTCTATCCTCAAAAGCCCCTATTTTTCACTTTCGGCAGCCAACAGAGCAAAAAAGACAAACGTCCAGCTTTTGCTGCCACAGCAAAGGTGCCAGCGGTGAAAAGTGATGCTGGTCATCACTGCCTCCTGGAACTCCTTCAGATGCCCCAGACAATTTGGCCCTCTCTTCTTTCCTGCGCACTCTATCCTCAAAAGCCCCTATTTTTCACTTTCGGCGGCCAAGAGAGCAAAAAAGACAAACGTCCAGCTTTTGCTGCCACAGCAAAGGTGCCAGCGGGGAAAAGTGATGCTGGTCCTCACTGCCTCCTGGAACGCCTTCAAATGCCCCACACACTTTGGCCCTCTCTGATTTCCTGAGGACTCTATCCTCAAAAGCAGCTTTTTTCACTTTCGGCAGCCAACAGAGCAAAGAAGTCAACGTCCACCTTTTGGTGCCACAGCAAAGGTGCCAGCGGGGAAAAGTGATGCTGGTCCTCACTGCCTCCTGGAACCCCTTCAAATGCCCCATACAATTTGTCCCTCCCTGCTTTCCTGCCCACTCTATCCTCAAAAGCACCTTTTTTAACTTTCGGCGGCCAACATAGCAAAAAAGACAAACGTCCAGCTTTTGCAGCAACAGCAAAGGTGCCAGCGGGGAAAAGTGATGCTGGTCCTCACTGCCTCCTGGAAGCCCTTCAAATGCCCCATACAATTTGTCCCTCTCTGCTTTCCTGCGCACTCTATCCACAAAAGCACCTTTTTTAACTTTCGGCGGCCAACAGAGCAAAAAGGACAAACGTCCATCTTTTGGTGCCACAGCAAAGGTGCCAGCAGGGAAAAGTGATGCTGGTCCTCACTGCCTCCTGGAACCCCTTCAAATGCCCCATACAATTTGGCCCTGTCTGCTTTCCTGGAAATTCGATCCTCAAAAGCCCCTATTTTTCATTTTCGGCGGCCAAGACTGCAAAAAGGACAAAAGTATATCTTTTCCTGCCACAGCAAAGGTGCCAGCGGGGAAAAGTGATGCTGGTCCTCACTGCCTCCTGGAACTCCTTCAGATGCCCCAGACAATTTGGCCCTCTCTGCTTTCCTGCGCACTCTATCCTCAAAAGCCCCTATTTTTCACTTTCGGCGGCCAAGAGAGCAAAAAAGACCAACGTCCAGCTTTTGCTGCCACAGCAAAGGTGCCAGCAGGGAAAAGTGATGCTGGTCCTCACTGCCTCCTGGATCCCCTTCAAATGCCCCACACACTTTGGCCCTCTCTGATTTCCTGAGGACTCGATCCTCAAAAGCCCCTATTTTTCACTTTCGGCGGCCAACAGAGCCAAGAAGTCAACGTCCAGCTTTTGCAGCAACAGCAAAGGTGCCAGCGGGGAAAAGTGATGCTGGTCCTCACTGCCTCCTGGAACCCCTTCAAATGCCCCATACAATTTGGCCCTCTCTGCTTTCCTGCGCACTCTATCCTCAAAAGCACCTTTTTTCACTTTCGGCGGCCGACAGAGCAAAAAAGACAAACGTCCAGCTTTTGCTGCCACAGCAAAGGTGCCAGCGGGGAAAAGTGTTGCTGGTCCTCACTGCCTCCTGGAACTCCTTCAGATGCCTTAGACAATTTGGCCCTCTCTGCTTTCCTGCGCACTCTATCCTCAAAAGCCCCTATTTTTCACTTTCGGCGGCCAACAGAGCAAAAAAGACAAACGTCCAGCTTTTGCTGCCACAGCAAAGGTGCCAGCGGGGAAAAGTGATGCTGGTCCTCACTGCCTCCTGGAACCCCTTCAAATGCACCACACACTTTAGCCCTCTCTGATTTCCTGAGGACTCTATCCTCAAAAGCCCCTATTTTTCACTTTCGGCGGTCAACAGAGCAAAGAAGTCAACGTCCAGCTTTCGCAGCAACAGCAAAGGTGCCAGCGGGGAAAAGTGATGCTGGTCCTCACTGCCTTCTGGAACCCCTTCAAATGCACCAGACAATTTTGCCCTCTCTGCTTTCCTGCGCACTCTATCCTCAAAAGTAGCTTTTTTCACTTTCGGGGGCCAACAGAGCAAAGAAGTCAATGTCCAGATTTTGCTGCCACAGCAAAGGTGCCAGCGGGGAAAAGTGATGCTGGTCCTCACTGCCTCCTGGAACTCCTTCAGATGCCCCATACAATTTGGCCCTCTCTGCTTTCCTGCGCACTCTATCCACAAAAGCACCTTTTTTCACTTTCGGCGGCCAAGAGAGTAAAAAAGACAAACGTCCAGCTTTTGCTGCCACAGCAAAGGTGCCAGCGGGGAAAAGTGTTGCTGGTCCTCACTGCCTCCTGGAACTCCTTCAGATGCCCCAGACAATTTGGCCCTCTCTGCTTTACTGCGCACTCGATCCTCAAAAGCCCCTATTTTTCACTTTCGGCGGCCAAGAGAGCAAAAAAGACAAACGTCCAGCTTTTGCTGCCACAGCAAAGGTGCCAGCGGGGAAAAGTGATGCTGGTCCTCACTGCCTCCTGGAACCCCTTCATATGCCCCACACAATTTAGCCCTCTGTGCTTTCCTGCCCACTCTATCCTCAAAAGCACCTTTTTTTACTTTCGGCGCCCAACAGAGCAAAAAAGACAAACGTCCATCTTTTGGTGTCACAGCAAAGGTGCCAGCAGGGAAAAGTGATGCTGGTACTCAGTGCCTCCTGGAACTCCTTCAGATGCCCCAGACAATTTGGCCCTCTCTGCTTTCCTGCGCACTCTATCCTCAAAAGCACCTATTTTTCACTTTCGGTGGCCAACAGAGCAAAAAAGACAAACGTCCAGCTTTTACTGCCACAGCACAGGTGCCAGCGGGGAAAAGTGATGCTGGTCCTCACTGCCTCCTGGAACCCCTTCAAATGCCCCATACAATTTGGCCCTCTCTGCTTTCCTGCGCACTCTATCCACAAAGCACCTTTTTTAACTTTCGGAGGCCAACAGGGCGAAAAGGAAAAACGTCCATCATTTGTTGCCACAGAAAAGGTGCCAGCGGGGAAAAGTGATGCTGGTCCTCACTGCCTCCTGGAACCCCTTCAAATGCCCCACACAATTTGGCCCTCTCTGCTTTCCTGCGCACTCTATCCTCAAAAGCACCTTTTTTCACTTTCGGCGCCCAACAAAGGAAAAAAGACAAACGTCCAGCTTTTGCAGCCACAGCAAAGGTGCCAGCGGGGAAAAGTGATGCTGGTCCTCACTTCCTCCTGGAACCCCTTTAATGCCCCACACAATTTGGCCCTCTCTGCTTTCCTGAGGACTCTATCCTAAAAAGCAGCTTTTTTTACTTTCGGCGGCCAAGAGAGCAAAGAAGTCAACGTCCATCGTTTGATGCCACAGCAAAGGTGCCAGCGGGGAAAAGTGATGCTGGTCCTCACTGCCTCCTGGAACCCCTTCAAATGCCCCATACAATTTGGCCCTCTCTGCTTTCCTGCAAACTCTATCCTCAAAAGCACTTTTTTTCTCTCTTGGCGTTGTTTGTAGGAAAAAACACAATCGTCCAACTTTTGCTGCCACAGCAAATGTGCCAGCGGGGAAAAGTGATGCTGGTCCTCACTGCCTCCTGGAACTCCTTCAGATGCCTTAGACAATTTGGCCCTCTCTGCTTTCCTGCGCACTCTATCCTCAAAAGCCCCTATTTTTCACTTTCGGCGGCCAACAGAGCAAAAAAGAAAAACGTCCAGCTTTTGCTGCCACAGCAAAGGTGCCAGCGGGGAAAAGTGATGCTGGTCCTCACTGCCTCCTGGAACCCCTTCAAATGCACCACACACTTTAGCCCTCTCTGATTTCCTGAGGACTCTATCCTCAAAAGCCCCTATTTTTCACTTTCGGCGGCCAACAGAGTAAAGAAGTCAACGTCCAGCTTTTGCAGCAACAGCAAAGGTGCCAGCGGGGAAAAGTGATGCTGGTCCTCACTGCCTCCTGGAACTCCTTCAGATGCCCCAGACAATTTGGCCCTCTCTGCTTTCCTGCGCACTCGATCCTCAAAAGCCCCTATTTTTCACTTTCGGCGACCAAGAGAGCAAAAAAGAGAAACGTCCAGCTTTTGCTGCCACAGCAAAGGTGCCAGCGGGGAAAAGTGATGCTGGTCCTCACTGCCTCCTGGAACCCCTTCAAATGCCCCACACACTTTGGCCCTCTCTGCTTTCCTGCCCACTCTATCCTCAAAAGCACCTTTTTTCACTTTCGGCGCCCAACAGAGCAAAAAAGACAAACGTCCAGCTTTTGCTGCCACAGCAAAGGTGCCAGCGGGGAAAAGTGATGCTGGTCCTCACTGCCTCCTGGAACCCCTTCAAATGCCCCATACAATTTGGCCCTCTCTGCTTTCCTGCGCACTCTATCCTCAAAAGCACCTATTTTTCACTTTCGGCGGCCAACAGAACAAAAAAGACAAACGTCCAGCTTTTGCTGCCACAGCAAAGGTGCCAGCGGGGAAAAGTGATGCTGGTCCTCACTGCCTCCTGGAACCCCTTCAAATGCCCCACACAATTTGGCCCTCTCTGCTTTCCTGCGGTATCTATCCTCAAAAGCACCTTTTTTCACTTTCGGGGGCCAACAGAGCAAAGAAGTCAACGTCCAGCTTTTGCAGCAACAGCAAAGGTGCCAGCAGGGAAAAGTGATGCTGGTCCTCACTGCCTCCTGGAACCCCTTCAAATGCCCCACACAATTTGGCCCTCTCTGCTTTCCTGCGCACTCTATCCTCAAAAGCCCCTATTTTTCACTTTCGGCAGCCAACAGAGCAAAAAAGACAAACGTCCAGCTTTTGCTGCCACAGCAAAGGTGCCAGCGGTGAAAAGTGATGCTGGTCATCACTGCCTCCTGGAACTCCTTCAGATGCCCCAGACAATTTGGCCCTCTCTTCTTTCCTGCGCACTCGATCCTCAAAAGCCCCTATTTTTCACTTTCGGCGGCCAAGAGAGCAAAAAAGAAAAACGTCCAGCTTTTGCTGCCACAGCAAAGGTGCCAGCAGGGAAAAGTGATGCTGGTCCTCACTGCCTCCTGGAACCCCTTCAAATGCCCCACACACTTTGGCCCTCTCTGATTTCCTGAGGACTCTATCCTCAAAAGCAGCTTTTTTAACTTTCAGCGGCAAACAGAGCAAAGAAGTCAACGTCCAACTTTTGGTGCCACAGCAAAGGTGCCAGCGGGGAAAAGTGATGCTGGTCCTCACTGCCTCCTGGAACCCCTTCAAATGCCCCATACAATTTGGCCCTCCCTGCTTTCCTGCCCACTCTATCCTCAAAAGCACCTTTTTTCACTTTCGGCGGCCAACAGAGCAAAAAAGACAAACGTCCAGCTTTTGCAGCAACAGCAAAGGTGCCAGCAGGGAAAAGTGATGCTGGTCCTCACTGCCTCCTGGAACCCCTTCAAATGCCCCATACAATTTGGCCCTCTCTGCTTTCCTGCAAATTCGATCCTCAAAAGCCCCTATTTTTCATTTTCGGCGGCCAAGACAGCAAAAATACAAACGTCCATCTTTTGCTGGCACAGCAAAGGTGCCAGCGGGGAAAAGTGATGCTGGTCCTCACTGCCTCCTGGAACCCCTTCAAATGCCCCACACAATTTGGCACTCTCTGCTTTCCTGCGCACTCTATCCTCAAAAGCACCTTTTTTCACTTTCGGCGCCCAACAGAGCAAAAAAGACAAACGTCCAACTTTTGCTGCCACAGCAAAGGTGCCAGCGGGGAAAAGTGATGCTGGTCCTCACTGCCTCCTGGAACCCCTTCAAATGCCCCATACAATTTGGCCCTCTCTGCTTTCCTGCGCACTCTATCCTCAAAAGCACCTATTTTTCACTTTCGGGGGCCAACAGAGCAAAGAAGTCAACGTCCAGCTTTTGCTGCCACAGCAAAGGTGCCAGCGGGGAAAAGTGATGCTGGTCCTCACTGCCTCCTGGAACCCATTCAAATGCCCCAGACAATTTGGCCCTCTCTGCTTTCCTGCGAACTCTATCCTCAAAAGCCCCTATTTTTCACTTTCGGCGGCCAAGAGAGCAAAAAAGGAAAACGTCCAGCTTTTGCTGCCACAGTAAAGGTTTCAGCGGGGAAAAGTGATGCTGGTCCTCACTGCCTCCTGGAACCCCTTCAAATGCCCCACACACTTTGGCCCTCTCTGATTTCCTGAGGACTCTATCCTCAAAAGCAGCTTTTTTCACTTTCGGCGGCCAACAGAGCAAAGAAGTCAACGTACAGCTTTTGCTGCAACAGCAAAGGTGCCAGCGGGGAAAAGTGATGCTGGTCCTCACTGCATCCTGGAACCCCTTCAAATGCCCCACACAATTTTTCCCTCTCTGCTTTCCTTCCCACTCTATCCTCAAAAGCACCTTTTTTCACTTTCGGCGCCCAATAGAGCAAAAAAGACAAACGTCCAGCTTTTGCAGCCACAGCAAAGGTGCCAGCGGGGAAAAGTGATGCTGGTCCTCACTGCCTCCTGGAACCCCTTTAATGCCCCAAACAATTTGGCCCTCTCTGCTTTCCTGAGGACTCTATCCTAAAAAGCAGCTTTTTTTACTTTCGGCGGCCAAGAGAGCAAAGAAGTCAACGTCCATCGTTTGCTGCCACAGCAAAGGTGCCAGCGGGGAAAAGTGATGCTGGTCCTCACTGCCTCCTGGAACCCCTTCAAATGCCCCATACAATTTGGCCCTCTCTGCTTTCCTGCGCACTCTATCCTCAAAAGCACCTATTTTTCACTTTCGGGGGCCAACAGAGCAAAGAAGTCAACGTCCAGCTTTTGCTGCCACAGCAAAGGTGCCAGCGGGGAAAAGTGATGCTGGTCCTCACTGCCTCCTGGAACCCATTCAAATGCCCCAGACAATTTGGCCCTCTCTGCTTTCCTGCGCACTCTATCCTCAAAAGCCCCTATTTTTCACTTTCGGCGGCCAAGAGAGCAAAAAAGGAAAACGTCCAGCTTTTGCTGCCACAGTAAAGGTTTCAGCGGGGAAAAGTGATGCTGGTCCTCACTGCCTCCTGGAACCCCTTCAAATGCCCCACACACTTTGGCCCTCTCTGATTTCCTGAGGACTCTATCCTCAAAAGCAGCTTTTTTCACTTTCGGCGGCCAACAGAGCAAAGAAGTCAACGTACAGCTTTTGCTGCAACAGCAAAGGTGCCAGCGGGGAAAAGTGATGCTGGTCCTCACTGCATCCTGGAACCCCTTCAAATGCCCCACACAATTTTTCCCTCTCTGCTTTCCTTCCCACTCTATCCTCAAAAGCACCTTTTTTCACTTTCGGCGCCCAATAGAGCAAAAAAGACAAACGTCCAGCTTTTGCAGCCACAGCAAAGGTGCCAGCGGGGAAAAGTGATGCTGGTCCTCACTGCCTCCTGGAACCCCTTTAATGCCCCAAACAATTTGGCCCTCTCTGCTTTCCTGAGGACTCTATCCTAAAAAGCAGCTTTTTTTACTTTCGGCGGCCAAGAGAGCAAAGAAGTCAACGTCCATCGTTTGATGCCACAGCAAAGGTGCCAGCGGGGAAAAGTGATGCTGGTCCTCACTGCCTCCTGGAACCCCTTCAAATGCCCCATACAGTTTGGCCCTCTCTGCTTTCCTGCAAACTCTATCCTCAAAAGCACTTTTTTTCTCTCTTGGCGTTGTTTGTAGGAAAAAACACAATCGTCCAACTTTTGCTGCCACAGCAAATGTGCCAGCGGGGAAAAGTGATGCTGGTCCTCACTGCCTCCTGGAACTCCTTCAGATGCCTTAGACAATTTGGCCCTCTCTGCTTTCCTGCGCACTCTATCCTCAAAAGCCCCTATTTTTCACTTTCGGCGGCCAACAGAGCAAAAAAGACAAACGTCCAGCTTTTGCTGCCACAGCAAAGGTGCCAGCGGGGAAAAGTGATGCTGGTCCTCACTGCCTCCTGGAACCCCTTCAAATGCACCACACACTTTAGCCCTCTCTGATTTCCTGAGGACTCTATCCTCAAAAGCCCCTATTTTTCACTTTCGGCGGTCAACAGAGCAAAGAAGTCAACGTCCAGCTTTCGCAGCAACAGCAAAGGTGCCAGCGGGGAAAAGTGATGCTGGTCCTCACTGCCTCCTGGAACCCCTTCAAATGCACCAGACAATTTTGCCCCCTCTGCTTTCCTGCGCACTCTATCCTCAAAAGTAGCTTTTTTCACTTTCGGGGGCCAACAGAGCAAAGAAGTCAATGTCCAGCTTTTGCTGCCACAGCAAAGGTGCCAGCGGGGAAAAGTGATGCTGGTCCTCACTGCCTCCTGGAACTCCTTCAGATGCCCCATACAATTTGGCCCTCTCTGCTTTCCTGCGCACTCTATCCTCAAAAGCACCTTTTTTCACTTTCGGCGGCCAAGAGAGCAAAAAAGACAAACGTCCAGCTTTTGCTGCCACAGCAAAGGTGCCAGCGGGGAAAAGTGTTGCTGGTCCTCACTGCCTCCTGGAACTCCTTCAGATGCCCCAGACAATTTGGCCCTCTCTGCTTTACTGCGCACTCGATCCTCAAAAGCCCCTATTTTTCACTTTCGGCGGCCAAGAGAGCAAAAAAGACCAACGTCCAGCTTTTGCTGCCACAGCAAAGGTGCCAGCGGGGAAAAGTGATGCTGGTCCTCACTGCCTCCTGGAACCCCTTCATATGCCCCACACAATTTAGCCCTCTGTGCTTTCCTGCCCACTCTATCCTCAAAAGCACCTTTTTTTACTTTCGGCGCCCAACAGAGCAAAAAAGACAAACGTCCATCTTTTGGTGTCACAGCAAAGGTGCCAGCGGGGAAAAGTGATGCTGGTACTCACTGCCTCCTGGAACTCCTTCAGATGCCCCAGACAATTTGGCCCTCTCTGCTTTCCTGCGCACTCTATCCTCAAAAGCCCCTATTTTTCACTTTCGGCGGCCAAGAGAGCAAAAAAGACAAACGTCCAGCTTTTACTGCCACAGCACAGGTGCCAGCGGGGAAAAGTGATGCTGGTCCTCACTGCCTCCTGGAACCCCTTCAAATGCCCCATACAATTTGGCCCTCTCTGCTTTCCTGCGCAATCTATCCACAAAGCACCTTTTTTAACTTTCGGAGGCCAACAGGGCGAAAAGGACAAACGTCCATCATTTGTTGCCACAGAAAAGGTGCCAGCGGGGAAAAGTGATGCTGGTCCTCACTGCCTCCTGGAACCCCTTCAAATGCCCCACACAATTTGGCCCTCTCTGCTTTCCCGCCCACTCTATCCTCAAAAGCACCTTTTTTCACTTTCGCCGCTGGTTGGAGCAAAAAAGACAAACGTCCAGCTTTTGCTGCCACAGCAAAGGTGCCAGCAGGGAAAAGTGATGCTGGTCCTCACTGCCTCCTGGAACCCCTTCAAATGCCCCATACAATTTGGCCCTCTCTGCTTTCCTGCGCACTCTATCCTAAAAAGCCCCTATTTTTCACTTTCGGCGGCCAACAGAGCAAAGAAGAAAAACGTCCAGCTTTTGCTGCCACAGCAAATGTGCCAGCGGGGAAAAGTGATGCTGGTCCTCACTGCCTCCTGGAACCCCTTCAAATGCCCCAGACAATTTTGCCCTCTCTGCTTTCCTGCCCACTCTATCCTCAAAAGCAGCTTTTTTCACTTTCGGGGGCCAACAGAGCAAAGAAGTCAACGTCCAGCTTTTGCAGCAACAGCAAAGGTGCCAGCAGGGAAAAATGATGCTGGTCCTCACTGCCCCCTGGAACTCCTTCAGATGCGTCACACAATTTGGCCCTCTCTGCTTTCCTGCGCACTCTATCCTCAAAAGCCCCTATTTTTCACTTTAGGCAGCCAACAGAGCAAAAAAGACAAACGTCCAGCTTTTGCTGCCACAGCAAAGGTGCCAGCGGGGAAAAGTGATGCTGGTCCTCACTGCCTCCTGGAACCCATTTAAATGCCCCACACAATTTGGCCCTCTCTGCTTTCCTGCGCACTCTATCCACAAAAGCACCATTTTTCACTTTCGGCGCCCAACAGAGCAAAAAAGACAAACGTCCAACTTTTGCTGCAGCAGCACAGGTGCCAGCAGGGAAATGTGATGCTGGTCCTCACTGCCTCCTGGAACCCCTTCAAATGCCCCATACAATTTGGCCCTCTCTGCTTTCCTGCAAATTCGATCCTCAAAAGCCCCTATTTTTCATTTTCGGCGGCCAAGACAGCAAAAATACAAACGTCCATCTTTTGCTGGCACAGCAAAGGTGCCAGCGGGGAAAAGTGATGCTGGTCCTCACTGCCTCCTGGAACCCCTTCAAATGCCCCACACAATTTGGCACTCTCTGCTTTCCTGCCCACTCTATCCTCAAAAGCACCTTTTTTCACTTTCGGCGCCCAACAGAGCAAAAAAGACAAACGTCCAACTTTTGCTGCCACAGCAAAGGTGCCAGCGGGGAAAAGTGATGCTGGTCCTCACTGCCTCCTGGAACCCCTTCAAATGCCCCATACAATTTGGCCCTCTCTGCTTTCCTGCGCACTCTATCCTCAAAAGCACCTATTTTTCACTTTCGGGGGCCAACAGAGCAAAGAAGTCAACGTCCAGCTTTTGCTGCCACAGCAAAGGTGCCAGCGGGGAAAAGTGATGCTGGTCCTCACTGCCTCCTGGAACCCATTCAAATGCCCCAGACAATTTGGCCCTCTCTGCTTTCCTGCGCACTCTATCCTCAAAAGCCCCTATTTTTCACTTTCGGCGGCCAAGAGAGCAAAAAAGGAAAACGTCCAGCTTTTGCTGCCACAGTAAAGGTTTCAGCGGGGAAAAGTGATGCTGGTCCTCACTGCCTCCTGGAACCCCTTCAAATGCCCCACACACTTTGGCCCTCTCTGATTTCCTGAGGACTCTATCCTCAAAAGCAGCTTTTTTCACTTTCGGCGGCCAACAGAGCAAAGAAGTCAACGTACAGCTTTTGCTGCAACAGCAAAGGTGCCAGCGGGGAAAAGTGATGCTGGTCCTCACTGCCTCCTGGAACCCATTCAAATGCCCCAGACAATTTGGCCCTCTCTGCTTTCCTGCAAACTCTATCCTCAAAAGCACTTTTTTTCTCTCTTGGCGTTGTTTGTAGGAAAAAACACAATCGTCCAACTTTTGCTGCCACAGCAAATGTGCCAGCGGGGAAAAGTGATGCTGGTCCTCACTGCCTCCTGGAACTCCTTCAGATGCCTTAGACAATTTGGCCCTCTCTGCTTTCCTGCGCACTCTATCCTCAAAAGCCCCTATTTTTCACTTTCGGCGGCCAAGAGAGCAAAAAAGACAAACGTCCAGCTTTTGCTGCCACAGCAAAGGTGCCAGCGGGGAAAAGTGATGCTGGTCCTCACTGCCTCCTGGAACCCCTTCAAATGCACCACACACTTTAGCCCTCTCTGATTTCCTGAGGACTCTATCCTCAAAAGCCCCTATTTTTCACTTTCGGCGGTCAACAGAGCAAAGAAGTCAACGTCCAGCTTTCGCAGCAACAGCAAAGGTGCAGGCGGGGAAAAGTGATGCTGGTCCTCACTGCCTCCTGGAACCCCTTCAAATGCACCAGACAATTTTGCCCCCTCTGCTTTCCTGCGCACTCTATCCTCAAAAGTAGCTTTTTTCACTTTCGGGGACCAACAGAGCAAAGAAGTCAATGTCCAGCTTTTGCTGCCACAGCAAAGGTGCCAGCGGGGAAAAGTGATGCTGGTCCTCACTGCCTCCTGGAACTCCTTCAGATGCCCCATACAATTTGGCCCTCTCTGCTTTCCTGCGCACTCTATCCTCAAAAGCACCTTTTTTCACTTTCGGCGGCCAAGAGAGCAAAAAAGACAAACGTCCAGCTTTTGCTGCCACAGCAAAGGTGCCAGCGGGGAAAAGTGTTGCTGGTCCTCACTGCCTCCTGGAACTCCTTCAGATGCCCCAGACAATTTGGCCCTCTCTGCTTTACTGCGCACTCGATCCTCAAAAGCCCCTATTTTTCACTTTCGGCGGCCAAGAGAGCAAAAAAGACCAACGTCCAGCTTTTGCTGCCACAGCAAAGGTGCCAGCGGGGAAAAGTGATGCTGGTCCTCACTGCCTCCTGGAACCCCTTCATATGCCCCACACAATTTAGCCCTCTGTGCTTTCCTGCCCACTCTATCCTCAAAAGCACCTTTTTTTACTTTCGGCGCCCAACAGAGCAAAAAAGACAAACGTCCATCTTTTGGTGTCACAGCAAAGGTGCCAGCGGGGAAAAGTGATGCTGGTACTCACTGCCTCCTGGAACTCCTTCAGATGCCCCAGACAATTTGGCCCTCTCTGCTTTCCTGCGCACTCTATCCTCAAAAGCCCCTATTTTTCACTTTCGGCGGCCAAGAGAGCAAAAAAGACAAACGTCCAGCTTTTACTGCCACAGCACAGGTGCCAGCGGGGAAAAGTGATGCTGGTCCTCACTGCCTCCTGGAACCCCTTCAAATGCCCCATACAATTTGGCCCTCTCTGCTTTCCTGCGCACTCTATCCACAAAGCACCTTTTTTAACTTTCGGAGGCCAACACGGCGAAAAGGACAAACGTCCATCATTTGTTGCCACAGAAAAGGTGCCAGCGGGGAAAAGTGATGCTGGTCCTCACTGCCTCCTGGAACCCCTTCAAATGCCCCACACAATTTGGCCCTCTCTGCTTTCCCGCCCACTCTATCCTCAAAAGCACCTTTTTTCACTTTCGCCGCTGGTTGGAGCAAAAAAGACAAACGTCCAGCTTTTGCTGCCACAGCAAAGGTGCCAGCAGGGAAAAGTGATGCTGGTCCTCACTGCCTCCTGGAACCCCTTCAAATGCCCCATACAATTTGGCCCTCTCTGCTTTCCTGCGCACTCTATCCTAAAAAGCCCCTATTTTTCACTTTCGGCGGCCAACAGAGCAAAGAAGAAAAACGTCCAGCTTTTGCTGCCACAGCAAATGTGCCAGCGGGGAAAAGTGATGCTGGTCCTCACTGCCTCCTGGAACCCCTTCAAATGCCCCAGACAATTTTGCCCTCTCTGCTTTCCTGCCCACTCTATCCTCAAAAGCAGCTTTTTTCACTTTCGGGGGCCAACAGAGCAAAGAAGTCAACGTCCAGCTTTTGCAGCAACAGCAAAGGTGCCAGCAGGGAAAAATGATGCTGGTCCTCACTGCCCCCTGGAACTCCTTCAGATGCGTCACACAATTTGGCCCTCTCTGCTTTCCTGCGCACTCTATCCTCAAAAGCCCCTATTTTTCACTTTAGGCAGCCAACAGAGCAAAAAAGACAAACGTCCAGCTTTTGCTGCCACAGCAAAGGTGCCAGCGGGGAAAAGTGATGCTGGTCCTCACTGCCTCCTGGAACCCATTTAAATGCCCCACACAATTTGGCCCTCTCTGCTTTCCTGCGCACTCTATCCACAAAAGCACCATTTTTCACTTTCGGCGCCCAACAGAGCAAAAAAGACAAACGTCCATCTTTTGCTGCCACAGCAAAGGTGCCAGCGGGGAAAAGTGATGCTGGTCCTCACTGCCTCCTGGAACCCCTTCAAATGCCCCATACAATTTGGCCCTCTCTGCTTTCCTGCGCACTCTATCCTCAAAAGCACCTATTTTTAACTTTCGGAGGCCAACAAAGCAAAAAAGACAAACGTCCAGCTTTTGGTGCCATAGCAAAGGTGGCAGCAGGGAAAAGTGATGCTGGTCCTCACTGGCTCCTGGAACCCCTTCAAATGCCCCAGACAATTTGGCCCTCTCTGCTTTCCTGCAAACTCGATCCTCAAAAGCCCCTATTTTTAACTTTCAGCGGCCAAGAGAGCAAAAAAGACAAACATCCAGCTTTTGCTGCCACAGCAAAGGTGCCAGCGGGGAAAAGTGATGCTGGTCCTCACTGCCTCCTGGAACCCCTTCAAATGCCCCACACACTTTGGCCCTCTCTGATTTCCTGAGGACTCTATCCTCAAAAGCAGCTTTTTTCACTTTCGGCGGCCAACAGAGCAAAGAAGTCAACGTCCAGATTTTGCTGCAACAGCAAAGGTGCCAGCGGGGAAAAGTGATGCTGGTCCTCACTGCCTCCTGGAACCCCTTCAAATGCCCCACACAATTTGGCCCTCTCTGCTTTCCTGCAAACTCGATCCTCAAAAGCAGCTTTTTTCACTTTCGGGGGCCAACACAGCAAAGAAGTCAAACGTCCACCTTTTGGTGCCACAGCAAAGGTGCCAGCGTGGAAAAGTGATGCTGGTCCTCACTGCCTCCTGGAACTCCTTCAGATGCCCCAGACAATTTGGCCCTCTCTGCTTTCCTGCGCACTCTATGCTCAAAAGCAGCTTTTTTCACTTTCGGGGGCCAACAGAGCAAAGAAGTCAACGTCCAGCTTTTGCAGCAACAGGAAAGGTGCCAGCGGGGAAAAGTGATGCTGGTCCTCACTGCCTCCTGGAACTCCTTCAGATGCCCCAGACAATTTGGCCCTCTCTGCTTTCCTGCGCACTCTATCCTCAAAAGCCCCTATTTTTCACTTTCGGCGGCCAACAGAGCAAAAAAGACAAACGTCCAGCTTTTGCTGCCACAGCAAAGGTGCCAGCGGGGAAAAGTGATGCTGGTCCTCACTGCCTCCTGGAACCCCTTCAAATGCCCCACACACTTTGGCCCTCTCTGATTTCCTGAGGACTAGATCCTCAAAAGCCCCTATTTTTCACTTTCGGCGGCCAACAGAGCAAAGAAGTCAACGTCCAGCATTTGCAGCAACAGCAAAGGTGCCAACGGGGAAAAGTGATGCTGGTCCTCACTGCCTCCTGGAACCCCTTCAAATGCCCCATACAATTTGGCACTCTCTGCTTTCCTGCTCACTCTATCCTCAAAAACACCTTTTTTCACTTTCGGCAGCCGACAGAGCAAAAAAGACAAACGTCCAGCTTTTGCTGCCACAGCAAAAGTGCCAGCGGGGAAAAGTGATGCTGGTCCTCACTGCCTCCTGGAACTCCTTCAGATGCCCCAGACAATTTGGCCCTCTCTGCTTTCCTGCGCACTCGATCCTCAAAAGCTCCTATTTTTCACTTTCGGCGGCCAAGAGAGCAAAAAAGACAAACGTCCAGCTTTTGCTGCCACAGCAAAGGTGGCAGCGGGGAAAAGTGATGCTGGTCCTCACTGCCTCCTGGAACCCCTTCAAATGCCCCACACAATTTGGCCCTCTCTGATTTCCTGAGGACTCGATCCTCAAAAGCCCCTATTTTTCACTTTCGGCGGCCAACAGAGCAAAGAAGTCAACGTCCAGCTTTTGCTGCCACAGCAAAAGTGCCAGCGGGGAAAAGTGATGCTGGTCCTCACTGCCTCCTGGAACCCCTTCAAATGCTCCACACAGTTTGGCCCTCTCTGATTTCCTGAAGACTCTGTCCTCAAAAGCACCTTTTTTCACTTTCGGCGGCCAACAGAGCAAAGAAGTCAACGTCCAGCTTTTGCTGCAACAGCAAAGGTGCCAGCGGGGAAAAGTGATGCTGGTCCTCAGTGCCTCCTGGAACCCCTTCAAATGCCCCAGAAAATTTGGCCCTCTCTGCTTTCCTGCGCACTCTATCCTCAAAAGCACCTATTTTTAACTTTCGGAGGCCAACAAAGCAAAAAAGACAAACGTCCAGCTTTTGGTGCCATAGTAAAGGTGGCAGCAGGGAAAAGTGATGCTGGTCCTCACTGACTCCTGGAACTCCTTCAGATGCCCCAGACAATTTGGCCCTCTCTGCTTTCCTGCGCACTCTATCCTCAAAAGCCCCTATTTTTCACTTTCGGCGGCCAAGAGAGAAAAAAAGTCAAACGTCCAGCTTTTGCTGCCACAGCAAATGTGCCAGCGGGGAAAAGTGATGCTGGTCCTCACTGCCTCCTGGAACCCCTTCAAATGCACCACACACATTAGCCCTCTCTGATTTCCTGAGGACTCTATCCTCAAAAGCCCCTATTTTTCACTTTCGGCGGCCAACAGAGCAAAGAAGTCAACGTCCAGCTTTTGCTGCCACAGCAAAGGTGCCAGCGGGGAAAAGTGATGCTGGTCCTCACTGCCTCCTGGAACCCCTTCAAATGCCCCATACAATTTGGCCCTCTCTGCTTTCCTGCGCACTCTATCCACAAAAGCACCTTTTTTAACTTTCGGCGGCCAACAGAGCAAAAAGGACAAACGTCCACCTTTTGGTGCCACAGCAAAGGTGCCAGCAGGGAAAAGTGATGCTGGTCCTCACTGCCTCCTGGAACCCCTTCAAATGCCCCACACAATTTGGCCCTCTCTGCTTTCCTGCGCACTCTATCCTCAAAAGCCCCTATTTTTCACTTTCGGCAGCCAACAGAGCAAAAAAGACAAACGTCCAGCTTTTGCTGCCACAGCAAAGGTGCCAGCGGGGAAAAGTGATGCTGGTCCTCACTGCCTCCTGTAACCCCTTCAAATGCCCCACACAATTTGGCCCTCTCTGCTTTCCTGCAAACTCTATCCTCAAAAGCACTTTTTTTCTCTCTCGGCGTTGTTTGTAGGAAAAAACACAATCGTCCAACTTTTACTGCCACAGCAAATGTGCCAGCGGGGAAAAGTGATGCTGGTCCTCACTGCCTCCTGGAACTCCTTCAGATGCCTTAGACAATTTGGCCCTCTCTGCTTCCCTGCGCACTCTATCCTCAAAAGCCCCTATTTTTCACTTTCGGCGGCCAAGAGAGCAAAAAAGACAAACGTCCATCTTTTGCTGCCACAGCAAAGGTGCCAGCGGGGAAAAGTGATGCTGGTCCTCACTGCCTCCTGGAACCCCTTCAAATGCACCACACACTTTAGCCCTCTCTGATTTCCTGAGGACTCTATCCTCAAAAGCCCCTATTTTTCACTTTCGGCGGCCAACAGAGCAAAGAAGTCAACGTCCAGCTTTTGCAGCAACAGCAAAGGTGCCAGCGGGGAAAAGTGATGCTGGTCCTCACTGCCTCCTGGAACCCCGTCAAATGCCCCAGACAATTTGGCCCTCTCTGCTTTCCTGCGCACTCTATCCTCAAAAGCACCTTTTTTCACTTTCGGCGGCCAACAGAGCAAAAAAGACAAACGTCCAGCTTTTGCTGCCACAGCAAAGGTGCCAGCGGGGAAAAGTGATGCTGGTCCTCACTGCCTCCTGGAACCCCTTCAAATGCCCCACACACTTTGGCCCTCTCTGATTTCCTGAGGACTAGATCCTCAAAAGCCCCTATTTTTCACTTTCGGCGGCCAACAGAGCAAAGAAGTCAACGTCCAGCATTTGTAGCAACAGCAAAGGTGCCAGCGGGGAAAAGTGATGCTGGTCCTCACTGCCTCCTGGAACCCCTTCAAATGCCCCATACAATTTGGCACTCTCTGCTTTCCTGCTCACTCTATCCTCAAAAGCACCTTTTTTCACTTTCGGCAGCCGACAGAGCAAAAAAGACAAACGTCCAGCTTTTGCTGCCACAGCAAAAGTGCCAGCGGGGAAAAGTGATGCTGGTCCTCACTGCCTCCTGGAACTCCTTCAGATGCCCCAGACAATTTGGCCCTCTCTGCTTTCCTGCGCACTCGATCCTCAAAAGCTCCTATTTTTCACTTTCGGCGGCCAAGAGAGCAAAAAAGACAAACGTCCAGCTTTTGCTGCCACAGCAAAGGTGGCAGCGGGGAAAAGTGATGCTGGTCCTCACTGCCTCCTGGAACCCCTTCAAATGCCCCACACAATTTGGCCCTCTCTGATTTCCTGAGGACTCGATCCTCAAAAGCCCCTATTTTTCACTTTCGGCGGCCAACAGAGCAAAGAAGTCAACGTCCAGCTTTTGCAGCAACAGCAAAGGTGCCAGCGGGGAAAAGTGATGCTGGTCCTCACTGCCTCCTGGAACCCCTTCAAATGCCCCAGACAATTTGGCCCTCTCTGCTTTCCTGCGCACTCGATCCTCAAAAGCCCCTATTTTTCACTTTCGGCAGCCAAGAGAGAAAAAAGACAAACGTCCAGCTTTTGCTGCCACAGCAAAAGTGCCAGCGGGGAAAAGTGATGCTGGTACTCACTGCCTCCTGGAACCCCTTCAAATGCCCCACACAATTTGGCCCTCTCTGCTTTCCTGCCCACTCTATCCTCAAAAGCACCTTTTTTCACTTTCGGCGCTGGTTGGAGCAAAAAAGACAAACGTCCAGCTTTTGCTGCCACAGCAAAGGTGCCAGCAGGGAAAAGTGATGCTGGTCCTCACTGCCTCCTGGAACCCCTTCAAATGCCCCAGACAATTTGGCCCTCTCTGCTTTCCTGCCGACTCTATCCTCAAAAGCAGCTTTTTTCTCTTTCGGGGGCCAACAAAGCAAAGAAGTCAAAGTCCAGCTTTTGCAGCAACAGCAAAGGTGCCAGCAGGGAAAAGTGATGCTGGTCCTCACTGCCTCCTGGAACTCCTTCAGATGCGTCACACAATTTGGCCCTCTCTGCTTTCCTGCGCACTCTATCCTCAAAAGCCCCTATTTTTCACTTTCGGCAGCCAACAGAGCAAAAAAGACAAACATCCAGCTTTTGCTGCCACAGCAAAGGTGCCAGCGGGGAAAAGTGATGCTGGTCCTCACTGCCTCCTGTAACTCCTTCTGATGCCCCAGACAATTTGGCCCTCTCTGCTTTCCTGCGCACTCGATCCTCAAAAGCACCTATTTTTCAATTTCGGCGCCCAACAGAGCAAAAAAGACCAACGTCCAGCTTTTGCTGCCACAGCAAAGGTGCCAGCGGGGAAAAGTGATGCTGGTCCTCACTGCCTCCTGGAACCCCTTCAAATGCCCCACACACTTTGGCCCTCTCTGATTTCCTGAGGACTCTATCCTTAAAAGCACCTTTTTTCACTTTCGGCGGCCAACAGTGCAAAGAAGTCAACGTCCAGCTTTTGCTGCAACAGCAAAGGTGCCAGCGGGGAAAAGTGATGCTGGTCCTCACTGCCTCCTGGAACCCCTTCAAATGCCCCACACAATTTGGCCCTCTCTGCTTTCCTGCCCACTCTATCCTCAAAAGCACCTTATTTCCCTTTCGGCGGCCAACAGAGCAAAAAAGAAAAACGTCCAGCTTTTGGTGTCACAGCAATGGTGCCAGCAGGGAAAAGTGATGCTGGTCCTCACTGCCTCCTGGAACCCCTTCAAATGCCCCATAAAATTTGGCCCTCTCTGCTTTCCTGCAAACTCGATCCTCAAAAGCACCTTTTTTCACTTTCGGGGGCCAACACAGCAAAGAAGTCAAACGTCCAGGTTTTGCTACCACAGCAAATGTGCCAGCGGGGAAAAGTGATGCTGGTCCTCACTGCCTCCTGGAACTCCGTCAGATGCCCCAGACAATTTGGCCCTCTCTGCTTTCCTGCGCACTCTATCCTCAAAAGCACCTTTTTTCACTTTCGGCGCCCAACAGAGCAAAAAAGACAAAAGTCCAGCTTTTGCAGCCACAGCGAAGGTGCCAGCAAGGAAAAGTGATGCTGGTCCTCACTGCCTCCTGGAACCCCTTCAAATGCCCCACACAATTTGGCCCTCTCTGCTTTCCTGCGCACTCTATCCTCAAAAGCCCCTATTTTTCACTTTCAGCGGCCAAGAGAGCAAAAAAGAGAAACGTCCAGCTTTTGCAGCAACAGCAAAGGTGCCAGCGGGGAAAGTGATGCTGGTCCTCACTGCCTCCTGGAACCCCTTCAAATGCACCACACACTTTAGCCCTCTCTGATTTCCTGAGGACTCTATCCTCAAAAGCCCCTATTTTTCACTTTCGGCGGCCAACAGAGCAAAGAAGTCAACGTCCAGCTTTTGCAGCAACAGCAAAGGTGCCAGCGGGGAAAAGTGATGCTGGTCCTCACTGCCTCCTGGAACCCCTTCAAATGCCCCACACAATTTGGCCCTCTCTGCTTTCCTGCGCACTCGATCCTCAAAAGCACCTATTTTTCACTTTCGGCGCACAACAGAGCAAAAAAAGACAAACGTCCATCTTTTGCTGCCACAGCAAATGTGCCAGCGGGGAAAAGTGATGCTGGTCCTCACTGCCTCCTGGAACCCCTTCAAATGCCCCATACAATTTGGCCCTCTCTGCTTTCCTGCGCACTCTATCCTCAAAAGCAGCTTTTTTCACTTTCGGGGGCCAACAGAGCAAAGAAGTCAACGTCCAGCTTTTGCAGCAACAGCAAAGGTGCCAGCGGGGAAAAGTGATGCTGGTCCTCACTGCCTCCTGGAACTCCTTCAGATGCCCCAGACAATTTGGCCCTCTCTGCTTTGCTGCGCACTCTATCCTCAAAAGCCCCTATTTTTCACTTTCGGCGGCCAAGAGAGCAAAAAACACCAACGTCCAGCTTTTGCTGCCACAGCAAAGGTGCCAGCGGGGAAAAGTGATGCTGGTCCTCACTGCCTCCTCGAAGTCCTTCAGATGCCCCAGACAATTTGGCCCTCTCTGCTTTCCTGCGCCCTCTATCCTCAAAAGCCCCTATTTTTCACTTTCGGCGGCCAACAGAGCAAAAAGACAAACGTCCAGCTTTTGCTGCCACAGCAAAGGTGCCAGCGGGGAAAAGTGATGCTGGTCCTAACTGCCTTATGGAACCCCTTCAAATGCCCCACACAATTTGGCCCTCTCTGCTTTCCTGCCCACTCTATCCTCAAAAGCACCTTTTTCACTTTCGCCGCTGGTTGGAGCAAAAAAGACAAACGCCCAGCTTTTGCTGCCACAGCAAAGGTGCCAGCAGGGAAAAGTGATGCTGGTCCTCACTGCCTCCTGGAACCCCTTCAAATGCCCCATACAATTTGGCCCTCTCTGCTTTCCTGCGCACTCTATCCTCAAAAGCCCCTATTTTTCACTTTCGGCGGACAAGAGAGCAAAAAAGAAAAAAGTCCAGCTTTTGCTGCCACAGCAAAGGTGCCAGCGGGGAAAAGTGATGCTGGTCCTCACTGCCTCCTGGAACCCCTTCAAATGCCCTATACAATTTGGCCCTCTCTGCTTTCCTGCGCACTCTATCCTCAAAAGCACCTTTTTTCACTTTCGGCAGCCGACAGAGCAAAAAAGACAAACGTCCAGCTTTTGCTGCCACAGAAAAAGGTGCCAGCGGGGAAAAGTGATGCTGGTCCTCACTGCCTCCTGGAACTCCTTCAGATGCCCCAGACAATTTGCCCTCTCTGCTTTCCTGCGCACTCGATCCTCAAAAGCCCCCATTTTTCACTTTCGGCGGCCAAGAGAGCAAAGAAGTCAACATCCAGCTTTTGCTGCCACAGCAAAGGTGCCAGCGGGGAAAAGTGATGCTGGTCCTCACTGCCTCCTGGAACCCCTTCAAATGCCCCATACAATTTGGCCCTCTCTGCTTTCCTGC